>NW_022703451.1:0-978 GCF_011630105.1 Anneissia japonica | reverse complement strand
AACTGCTGTCTTGTTTCTGGTTATGCCTATCATACCCCCTTTTGTTTTGGTGTCCCTATTGCATGCTTGTTCTATTGTTTGGTCACAAGCTACTTGAGAGAAGCCATGGGTATCTTGACGTTGAACACCAAATCGCCCATTCTTAAGCGCTCTGTGAACCGCAGGGTGAGTTACAGGGAGGTCGCACATCTCTAACCAGTAGACAGGCAAATATCTTGCATAATTAACATGGTCGTAAGCAAATAGCCATGGTATAAATGATCGAATACAGGACAGGTGTAAGTCCCAGTTTCCTTATCGGGTTGCTCTGATTAAAAGTAGCACATTCTCGACCATTTCAATATATGATGACCACACAGCAAATGTTGGGACGTCAGCAGACTGTCGTTCAACATATCTTTCATACAAGGAGATCACATAATTAAACCTATCAGCTTTGATAAATGATTTAATTGACTTATCTTGAAACGATGCTTTCAAGTCTGTCACTGTATCTAAAATTCTATCTCTATCATCATCACAAAGTGAAACAACAAAACTTTCCCAGCGAAGACGTTCAAAGGCTTCCACCATGCATTTATGCATTCGAATGGACCTATTGTAGTGATGACCATTCATTGTTCGATTCAATGAGCCTTGAGCAACAACCCCTGCCTCAATTGCAATATTTTCTAAGCCGGCATCCCGGAAACGCTTACAAATGCAGGCTAACATTGCTAAGGCTGTGTGAAAAGCTCCAAGTCGAATTACCAGCCTATCCCTAAATAAGTCTTTCTGCCATCTGATCTGCTGCGCCTTTGCAAAATTGCCTGATCAAATACAACCACTATTTCATGCTGATTTAAAGAATCAGCAATCTCAATGCTCTTTTCTAGAATGGTGTATACTGTGTCGTATTCAGTTGGATTTGCAACAATTATTGGTAGATAACCAACAGTAGAAACAGTTGGTATATTGGTTTGGTTTAATAAGGAGTTG
>NW_022703450.1:0-1222 GCF_011630105.1 Anneissia japonica | reverse complement strand
GGTGATACGTGATGCAAAAGATGACGGGCGTAAAGCACTAAAGATCCTTCGAGAACACTACCTAGACAGAGGTAAACCAAGAATAATAACTATGTATTCAAAATTGTGTTCATTGAAGATGGAAAGAGGAGAAAACACCACTGATTACGTGATACGAGCTGAAACAATTGGAGTATCGTTGAAGACAGCCGGAGAAGTGGTGAGTGATTCACTTTTAATATCAATGATATTAAAAGGATTGCCAGACGAATACAATACATTTAATACTGTTATAACACAGAAGGAAAAGCAGCCAACACTATCAGAATTCAAAGTTGCTCTAAAGAACTTTGAGGAAAATGAAAAGAGCGGCAAGAGTAACGACTCTATCATGCAATTGCATCAAATGAAGCAACTTGTGTGCTACGAATGTAACAAACCTGGCCACATTGCCAAAGACTGTTTCAGAAAGAAGAAACAAAGCTCAAAGTGGTGCAAAACATGCAAAACTTCAACGCACAATACATACGAATGTAGAAGGAAAAAGTCCTACGCGAAAACCACAAATGAAACAAAAAGTGATGATGATGAGACACCCGATACACCAGCTGTCTCGCTCTACAGAGCCAAAACTCCTGGAAGTTTTGGCTCTGTAAAGGGTGACAGTGGCGTCCCATAGAACATGTTAACACTGTCTCGACTCTTTAGCCCTCAACTCTAGAACATAATAAATGATTGAGGCAGGCTAGATGACCTTCGGCACATCGGGTCATTGTGAAGCGATGAACGTCGTCGACGATGACAGCACGACGATGCGGTGGATAGCCACCTAGGCCTATACAATTTTGTACTTATGAAAGTATAATCTAATACCAGACAGACTCGGCATGATATTCCCAGGTACTGTATATAGGCCTAGTTCTTGTTGAGAAGGATGCCAGCTGACCCAAAGGCTAATCCAAGTAGATGGCCTGGCCTAGGCCTAGGATCCCTACCTAGCCTAGGCTTAGGCCTAGGCTAGGCCTAGGGCTTCTACTACTACTACTATTAGCCTAGGCCTATAGGCCCTGGCCAAGGCCCTGCTACAGGCTAAGCATACTACTACCTAGGCCTAGGTAGGGCCAAGCCCAACCGTCCATGGTGGGGCTGTAGACTTAGGGCTAGAGCTAGGCCATAGTCAATTAGTAATAGGCCTAGTAGTAGTAATATGCATCTACCCTTTATCTATGAAAAGTCCCTCTCT
>NW_022703449.1:0-765 GCF_011630105.1 Anneissia japonica | reverse complement strand
CGAAGAAGACGATCGCCGCTCTCAGGATAAGGATCGCCGAACTTTCGTTCGAGGTCCGTACGAAAAATAAGGAGCTGACCGAGTACCTGAGCGCTACGAATTCTTCCGACTCGGAAAAGGACGTCGCTATTAGAAAACTGACGTCGGAGCTGAAGGAGTACTACGGACAGCGCAATTACGCCGACGACGTCCGTCGAACGCTTTGCCGCGAGATCGAACGGATGAGATCGAAGATCGACGATCTGGTAACGGGAAAGATCGACGTGGCTCGGGAGCCGAGGGATTACGAACGAAGGGAAAAGGATGTCGGCGAGCAGAGAAATGTAGGGTCTCTCTCATCGGAAGATCGATGCAAGGTCTTGGAGGAACAAGTGTCGAGCTTGGCCAGGGAAAACGCCGAACTTTCGAAACAGCTGAAGGAAGTCATAAGCATGAACACCAGATGGCAACGGTACTCGGATCATCGCGAAGCGCACGTCATCAAGCTTACGGGAGAAATCCAGTCGCTTTCTGCGAGGAACGAAATGTTGGAGAGGGATTGCCGCGAACTGCACGTGGGCCTGGATAAGAAATGCCGAGAGCTTGATGACTTGCGTTTCGCAAAAACTAACGAAAGTTCCGTCGTCGGGGAAGTTTCGTACGAGAAGGAAGAGGAGGAGGAAGAGCCGTTGAGATGTCCCAGGTGTTTCAAAGCTTACATCGTCACGGAACACGCTTCGTTGATGGAGCACGTCTTCGATTGCGGCGGCGGACACGACGAAGATT
>NW_022703448.1:0-753 GCF_011630105.1 Anneissia japonica | reverse complement strand
CAAGAATGAAGTCAACAATATCAGTAGTTTTATTACGCATGACTGCACATTCCATGTGGCCAAGTGAAAATTGTCCACTAAAGCAAATTAGCAGTGTTTTTTTTAACAACTTTGTGTTTCGATTTTCTTTATCCCCTCTTGATCCTCGATGTGTTGGCTTAAAAATATTTATTTTTAAGTCTCTTAGGCTACGGTCACACTAGCGTCTCAAGCCTTGCTTGACTCACCGCGGGTGAGATTTCAAGCCAGGCTCGAAATTCTGGGTCGGTCACACTAGTTGGATTGACCTCCAAATTATGAAAGTCGAAACAGCAGAGCCGTAGAGAGAGAGTTTGGCCAACTCTGTTTCACAGGATTCAATATACGCGCGTGTGATTGGGTGGATCGCAATCAAAGATTTTACACCAGACGTGCCCGAACCACTCTTCTTCAACTGATCTTTTATCAGCTTGTACTGGGCTCGCAATGCCTTCACTTTTGTTTGAATTTGGGCCGTCGTTCTATTCTCATGTCCGAGACTGGCTAATCTGTCAGCAAGCACGCCAAAAATTCCCGTTTTGTTGTTTGTTTTTTTATTTTCTATCCGGTCTCTCAGCTCGGGTTGGCCCCACAAATCTACCAGGTCAGCAGTTTCCTGGTCGCTCCAAATCAATCACATTATTATTAATTAAAATTTGAATTAACTTTCATAAAAAGTACGGTAATGATTGCGTCTTGATTGAACACACATGAAGAACTCACGGGTTCAAGAAC
>NW_022703447.1:0-1240 GCF_011630105.1 Anneissia japonica | reverse complement strand
AAAAAAAAAAAAAAAAAAAAACCTCGCTCCTTCATCAGTTTTTATTTTTTGATAGGGTGATAAACTAATAATATTTTTATGGGGCCTAACCTATTGTATGCCTACCTATAGGCGTTCTGACGGTGTCGCTTGGAATGACGTAATGGAGTTCGGATCGTCGCATTGTGGTGAACTGAAAATTGGCCACATCGATACGTACAAACTACAATTAAGGTACTCCACATGGCCTCAGGACCTTTGGGCGTCACGATGAGGATGTTAGGCGGCGGTGTTAATCGGACATGAAAGAAACTGCAACCAAATTTCACGGTTGCTTTACAGACTTTTGATCGGATTTTCTTTACTATCGCAGTCTACAAATAAAACGAAGTCACTTTATTTCTGTTCAGAGCACTTGGACAATTGTTATTAGGCACGAGCAGATAAAATCAACGTCAGGCAACAAAGAGTTCTTCCATGCTTATGCTAAAACATTCAGATTATTTCGTGTAAAGTAGTGCTTTAAGTATGCTAAAACAAAATAGAAGATTGCCTGAAATCGTACTGGAATAAATTGACTTAATAATGGGAAGCAGAATTACCTAACGTTAAATTTTGTATTGAAATTAGCCCTATGTGTAAAGAGCAATAATGTTTCCGGGCAAGGGGATTTGTTATTTTGCACCTCCCTGGCCAGCCACTGTCAGTAAAATAATAGTAGTGGGATATGGCTTAGATACGTTCAGGTGTGATGACTTGTCAATAAAAGAGGTTAAAGATGATAGCTTAAAGATATTCCCCTATGTAATAAATAAAATAAAAATTGAATTCCTTGTTGGTGGTGCTCATCTAAACTATAGGTGAAGATTAATAAATAATAAGAAACTTGATCTACCCAGCCCCGCACCCTTCTGAATCGACTTAGATGGAGTTGACTGTGCTAATATGGATCTTGCTGTGATATATTTGTTTGAATGTAAAGTAACTTTGCAAGTACCAATCAATCTTCTTAAATCTTATATCATAAAATGCAAGAAAGGTAAGATGCAAAATAAAAAAAATAAAAAAATTGCTGTAATTTATGATAACTTCCAAAAAAAAAAAATCATAGCATTGAACCTAGGCCTATAAGCATGTACGGTATCAAAAATCACTCAAAAATACCCCCACTTTTTTTTTTTTTTTTTTTTTTTTTATTTTTAAGCTTACGTCAGAAATATCATTCCAACGAGGATGACGAATGGTTTTCTAGCCGACGGCA
>NW_022703446.1:0-543 GCF_011630105.1 Anneissia japonica | reverse complement strand
TATAATAATAAAGTGTCTTTTCATGCTGTCGATATGCATTTGGTTGACTGTAATTTGTAATAATTGTTGTACTGGTGATATTCTGTGAAACATCATTTACAGTAAATGGTAAATACTGATAGTAGCTTAATATTGGTTAAATTTTTAGACTCAAATGTTTCCCTGCTAAGTGATGTTACAGCAGAGCACACTCAACTAATTCACTTAATTTAGTACAGTATTAATTTTAAAGGCAACAACAATTTCTTCATCACTATTGATGAATAACATCATCTGTCCTTATATAAATCAATGCAAACAATTAAAGGGGAACTAAGACTTGCAAATTGATCAGTTTGCCTTTTTATTCACGTGATATGCATCAATATTTTAACAATGCTGAAATAATAATAATAATGTTTACAATACATTTACACTAATTCTGTTAAAATATCTACCATGTACAGTAGGAAAGGCCTACTACTTCATCAAAAACAATCATCAAAAACAATCAATTTGTCCATCTTTATTGAATAGCGAAGAGCTGTGATGAGTATCAGTGTG
>NW_022703445.1:0-1493 GCF_011630105.1 Anneissia japonica | reverse complement strand
GGTTCCCCATCTGATCAACAACCACTGTGTCGCTCACAGATTAGCCCTTGCGAGTTCCCAAGCAGCCAACCAAATCAGCTACATTAAGAAGTTCAAGGCCATAGTGGAACAGTTGTATAGATTCTACAACTACAGTGCTGTTCGCACAGCTGCTTTGCATGAAATCCAGGTATGTCTCTGACTCCAATGTTGTAGTTCTGCAGATAATTCTTCTGTTGTCAGTTCAGAATCTTTTAATATTTTTAAATATTTAAAATTACAACATTTTAAAAAACTTGTTTTTAAATAAATTTCTAAGTAAACTTTTGATTTTTCTTGTCAGACTATCCTAAATAATCCAGCAATCAAGATAACACAGGGCAAAGATGTGAGATGGCTGAGCCATGATGCTGCAATACAATCGATAAGGAGGTCATTTGAGGCTGTATTAATGAGTTTGGAGAGGGAAGCACAGGAAAGATCAGACGTGCAGGCCATGGGGCTGTCTGTGTTCCTCCAGACGTACGACTTTGTCGCGACACTTTACATGCTGTCAGATGTTCTCCCTTTGCTATCCCAGCTGTCTAAGGCAATGCAGGTATTTATTATTTCAGTATTACTGTATTTTTTAAAATTTTTTTTACGATTACTTTTCCCTATTTCTTGAACCTAATTGACAAGGTAGTAGACTGTTGTTTTTTTACAATTTTTTAAAAATCATTAATTCTCAGCGCAAAGACTTAGACTACACCCTGGTGAGACCACTTGTTGCTGGAACCATAAGCTCTGTGACTGCCCTAAAAACCAACCCTGGCCAGTTCTTTAGACAATTGCCTGAAGTTATGGTAGACCTTGCTGACAAGCCAATGAAGTTTAGCATCCCAACCCAGGACAAGACTGACTCGTTTAAGAGATCGGTATGTATCATTAGTTTTATTTTATCTTGTTTAAATAATTGAATGATGTATTTTTTGTTTTATCATTGCTTTTTTTTCAGCTGAGACTATTTTGTTTTTGCAAAATCTAACACTTAACCAATTGCTTTATTGTGTCTTTAGGTCTATGACAAATACTTGGATCTGGTTGTGGAGAACTTGGAGAGACGATTTCCTGACCTTCCCATGCTGGAAGCGTTCAACATATTCAACCCAGGTCTGCTTCCAGAGAGCTTAGATGAATTGAACTTCTATGGACAGGAAGAAATCAAGGTTAGTTTAGTACTGTACAAAATTCTTTGTTTGTTTTGTTTTGGTTGTTGGTTTGTTTTTTTACTTTTGTAACTAATTGCTATATTTCCTTTTAGATGCTGAGTGAACATTACAGCTTAGATGATGAGCTGTTAATGGAGGAGTGGCACACCACCAAGCACCTAATGAAAGAATTACCAGATTGCACCTGCCAGGCCATAATGTCAAGAGTGGGTTGCCAGCCAGAGGCCTTCCCAAACTTGGCAAGGATTGTTTCAGCTGGACTTCTGATCCCAACATCAACTGCAGGTACATATTAATTCTACT
>NW_022703444.1:0-626 GCF_011630105.1 Anneissia japonica | reverse complement strand
ATAGAGGCAGGTACGTTTTAAAGTATTTGTGATGATTTTCTGAATAAACTTAATTTACAAACTGTTATGTTTTACAAACAAAAAGTAATAATAATATTAATAACGATGTACTCTGCTGCAGCCTATACACAGGGACCACACACTAAAGTTTAATTGCGCGAAGGATACAGTACCTAAAAATCGCTAGGAAAATAGGTGTGCGCGTAATCGTAATTGCTGCATAATTGCATTGGTTATATATTAAAGATCAAAGCCTAATTTTCGGCAAAATCTGAGCAGAAATCGGCCCTTTTGCAAGATGCGCAGACGGGTTTCTAGGCCAAATTATTGCGTGAAGGAAAGGTCTACATTCCGCACGCAAGCCATAAACTACTACTCTAAAGCTAGTGATCCTTTTGCCCTAAAAATGCAAAAAGCGCCTGCCAAGGGCATGCCTCGCCGAAACTGAGATTAAAAAAGTCGCTAATTGATACGGTTTTATTATTATTAATTACAGCATTTTCGTAGCCTTTCTACTTTGCATATCACTTGGGTTTTGGACAGTTATAGGTAGGAGCCGCTAGCGATTTTTTTTTCCGTACGAAACATTTGCATGAAACTTCACTCGGGCCATCTCGGATTGACTC
>NW_022703443.1:103716-109600 GCF_011630105.1 Anneissia japonica | reverse complement strand
TGGTAAAAGTAAGACTTCTCCGGGTTGATAAAATTGCAATATAAAAGATGTTAAAAGTATGACTTTTCAAATAAGGTGTAGCAAATATTAGGTCCTTAATCCTTACAGATGTTGCTTGTAAGCAGGGTCAGTGAGAAGTGAATTCCTTATCACTGTGGGGTGTCCGATAGCACCTATTGCCCAGCAGTTGCCTTAGCAACTGAGGACAAATTTCTAAACATAACCACTAATGAGAATAGCAGGGACACTAATACACTGAGTGGCCTCAGCTATAATATATACAGTACAGTACATATACCAAAGTTAAAACTTAAATGGAATAAAATAACGTTTATACCTTACAGAGTGGCAAATAATATCAAATTTAAAGCTTTTAAATGAGTAAAAATTTCACAGGGTTACAACCTCCCCTCTTGAACTCTGCGTTGTCCCTAACGCACCAAGAGAATTTCCAAGACTGTATAGACTAGTGGCTATTCTGCTGTACCAACACGGGTTTCCGAGTTGATCATAGTTGAGCCGAGGTTGAGCAGAGGTACTTGGCGACGTCTGGTTGGTCGTTCATACTGACTTGTACTAGATTCATCAGCATCTACAGTCATATTATCTTCATTTGCGACTACCTCCTCGACTTCTTTTGTGGCAGCATCTTCTATACTATCTATATCTACAGTTGATACAATAGGCTCATTACTCTTATCACTGCTATCTACTTTACTTGCTCTTTCAATGGTTTCTGTGGTAGGTTCATCAGGTAATGGATTGATATTAAATCCAGGTTCCAACTGCATAGGAATTTCATCTTCACTAGGATCTACGGTGATTAATTTTATGAGAGTCCGAGGGCTGTATTCAGGAGTATCAATATTGGGAAAAGTAGAGGAAGATGATGTTGGTGTCTCTGGCACAGACAGTGCTGTGGGTGAACCAGTTGCATTGGTAGACTCCATTTCAGAGGAATAATCACTCTGTACAGGAGGCACATTGAAGCCAACTGACTCTTCGTCTGGACTGGACTGGTCACAAAGTATCTGCAGGCTTTGATATAATAACATCTAAAACAGATTCATCTTCATCATCTGAGCTAGAAATGTATTCTACCTCGACTCTTGTCTGCGTCTGTGATCGGGTCTTTGGTCTGGTAGGCTTTAATGGAGCTGGTGTTGGTTTATCCATTCCTGTTATATAACCTACTGGTAATATATGATCCCGATGCAATGTTTTAGCTGAATCATTTCCTTTTTCAGGTTTCAGCCTGTAAACTGGTATGTCTGGTAACTTTTCAATGATGATAAAAGGTTCAGATTTCCAACGGTCAGCCAATTTATTCTTCCCTTTAAGGCCTAGATTTCTAATTAACACTCTGTCTCCTGGCTGTAGCACAGAATTGGTTATTCGAACTTTCTTGTCATATCTTTGTTTGTTGGCAGCTCCAGACTTTTCAGATTCGGTTCTTGCCAAATCATAAGCTCTTTTAAGACCATGACGAAGATTCTCCACATATTTACTGTGAGTGTGATTGGAGTTGCCATTAGGATGTAAATCAAAACAAATATCAATCGGCAAGCGGGCTTCTCTTCAAAACATGAGGAAGTAAGGAGAGTATCCAGTGCTATCATGCTTGGTACAATTGTATGCGTGTACCAGGGCACTGACATGCTTGCTCCAATTAGTTTTCTTTTCACTCTCCAACGTACCAACCATATTTAACAGTGTCCGATTAAACCTTTCCGGCTGAGGGTCTCCTTGTGGGTGGTATGGAGTTGTGTGTGACTTTTTGATGCCCAAAAGACTTGTAAGTTCTTTAATTACCTTACTCTCAAACTCCGGTCCCTGGTCAGAATGGAGCCTTTTCGGCAGTCCGTAGTATGAAAGTACTGTTGCCATAATACTTTTGCAACGGTAAAGGCAGTCTGATCTTTGGTTGGGAATGCCTGAGCATATCTGGTAAAGTGGTCTGTTACTACTAGTATTGACTTCTTGCCACTACCATCAGGTTCCAAGGAAAGGAAGTCCATACACACTAACTCCATAGGTCCACTGGTCACAATACTATGTAGAGGTGCACTTTTTGACGGCAAAGATTTTCTGGCTAGGCAACGGCCACAGTGTTTGATCCACTCTTCAATATCCCTTGACATTTTTGGCCAGTAGAATCTTTCTCTAGCCAGCGCTACTGTGCGTTCTATGCCATGATGACCCAAATCATTATGTAGCATGGTTATGGCCTTAACTCGATATTTCTTTGGCAAAAGTAGCTGTTCCATTTTGCTCTGTAGCAATACTGCACCTAGCCCGTCTCGGCACGCATCCACATGAAGCACAAATGGCTTGCTTAGGTCAGCATAAGCCAAGACAGGTGCAGACGATAGCTTGGTTTTAAGTTCTTCAAAGGCCTTATTACATTCGCTGGTCCACAGGTTAGCAAATGGCTCTGAAGACTTCCTCAAATTAGTGTTTTGTACTCTTCTGTTTGGTTTACCACGTTTAGGCGCAAAGGCATACTTGCTGGCTAATGCATGGAGAGGAGCAGCAATTCTGGAATACCCCTCAACAAATCTTCTATAGTATCCGGTCAAGCCAAGAAAACTTCTTAAATCTTTGGCTTGTCTGGGGGTAGGCCATGACTTTACACTGGATACCTTTTCAGGATCGGTCTGGATTCCATTTTCGCTTACAATATGCCCAAGATAAGTCACGGACTTACAGAAAAATTTACATTTTTCAGGTGAAACCTTGAGTCCAAACTCTTTTAAGCGGTCGAGAACTTTGGTAACACGATGTTCCATTTCCTCTACCGTTTTAGAGAAGATGATGATGTCATCCATATATACCAGGGCTTCGATGAAATTCATCCCCGACATACAAGATTCCATCAGTCTTTGAAAGGTTGAGGGTGCGCCCTTGATCCCCTGTGGCATTCTCTCAAATTCATAAAATCCAAGTGGACATGTGAATGCAGTTTTCTCCTTGTCGGTCCCTCGCATTGGAATTTGATAGAATCCTGACTTAAGGTCAATGACGGAAAACCACTTTGACCCACTCAGGCAGTCTACTGCGTCTTGGATCAACGGCACTACATATTGGTCAGGAACAGTCCTTGAATTCAGTTCTCTATAATCTACACACATCCTTAAAGAACCGTTCTTTTTTCTCACTAAGACAATAGGAGATGCGAATCGACTTTTTGATGGTTTAATGATACCGTTATTGAGAAGTTCTTGAATGTGATTCTGTAAGTCCATCAGGTCACCTGGGGGTACTCTTCTTGTTCTTTCTCGAAAAGGTGTTGAATCTGTCAGGTTTATTTCGTGTTGCGCATTAGTGGTTAGGCCAAGGTCCCATTCATGTTTCGCAAACACATCCAGTCTTTCCTGAAATCTAGCTAACATTCTGGTTTTGACCTCACTAGGAATATCTGGTCCCCATTCGAATGGTAGTTTACCAACATCCGAGACATGACAGGAAGCATTGGTTGGGGAACTTGAAATACTACTTGGAATTGTAGCCTCCGCTAAAATAGTTCCTTTATATATACATATGTCTTGATTACTGTCGTTTCTAACATCAATATTTACACTAATACGTCTACCTCTAGGTAATGGTTTTATACAGATAGTGGGTTGCAATTTTGCTTTAACTTTATGATTGGAGTCTATTATGACGGTTACTTCACCTGGGCGTTTTCTGATTATACCCTTTACTGTCTTTGTGCAACCAGCATGAATAACAACAGTACCTGCAGACTTTATTATCATGGGTCTGTCCTGATCATCTGCACTGCGGTAAATAGCTGCACATCGGGCACTAATGTGAAGTTTTCTTAAATATTGGTTACCAGCCTTCTTCTTACACTCCTGGCGAAGTTGGTTGAACAGTCCGGTATTGGTGCCAATAATTACCTCATGTGAATTAGGAGTGTCAGGAACTACCAGAACCAGAGCTTCAAAATGTTTACTAGTTCCAGCAAATGAAGATGGAAACGCAATCCCAACCTTGGTCCAGCCAAGGTATGGGATCTTGCCTCCACCACCATGCCAGAGGACTAGGTCCGTTAATGGAAGTAATTTCTTCTTTAGCTTCTCAAATACCGAATTATTAATGGTTGTAACTTGCGAACCACTATCTAGAAGGCAACGCTGTTTAAAACCATCGATGAAACATTCTTCTGTGACACTTTCTCCCACCAGTCCCAGAGGAATGTCACCTAAGGGTGGGGCTAATCCTGCTTGTTCGACATCTGTTTGCCCCTTCTCAGATGTCCCTTGGCGTTTCCCTGCTGGTGAAGATGACTAATTAGTTTTCCATTCACTAACGCCGCATTTGCTTGGTTTGCACAACTACGCTTCATATGTCCATCTTGACCACAGTTGTAGCAAAACCTCGGAAGATCCAAGCTTTGGTTGGTTCGCCGTTCTCTACTTGGAGGCGGCTGACTTTGTTGTTGTTGATTTACATGAGCGTTACCTAATGTAGAATGTTTCAACATCTTTTCGATTTTGCTCATCCTTTCTGCTAAATCATTGTTGCTGACAGTATGTGCTGCTGCAACAGAATTTCGGCTTTGACCCTTAGCCTTTTCTTGTTTATTTGACGTCTCTTCCTCCCATCGCCTGACTTTACCTAGTAGAGTCAGGTATGTTGGTGGTGTTTCGTGAAGCTCTCTTAAACGGAGGTCTACTAGCAGCAGTGGCTCATAGATGATTCCTCGAATGAACTGTTTTAGTATTACAGCATTCATCTTATCTTCTGGAATACCACCCTTCTGCAGAACATGTCTCAGGGCTCCCTGTAGACGACTTAGGTAGTGAGAGGGTGTCTCCCCTGCTTTTTGTTCAATGGCAAAGAATTGGTGGAACAACTCTTCACCTGTCAGTGTAGATCCATACACTACCTCTAGGGCTTGGAGATAGTCCTTCGCCGTAGCTGATGGATTTTCTCTCCGCAGGTCGTCGATTACTTCTAGGGCAGGAGAGCGCAGCGCCTCCCTTAGTCGTCTTCGCTTTTCAGCTTGCGACACCTCGGTTTCAGCTTCTTCTATGAGGGCTTTTGCCTGTGTTTTCCACACATGATATGGATCCTCGTCTTTTCCGTGCACGGTGCTCCCAGAAAATACCCTTAACTTTCTATAACTTATGGACAAACGTGCCACATCTAGTAGCTCTTTCTGAGATGATGCCAGAGTTTGATTGGATGGGGCAGTGGATGTGGACGGCCCTGGTTGAGGATTGGCTGTGATTATAATAGGGGTGAATTCAATAAGGTCACTCTTTTCAGAGACTTCAATGGTTTCAGGAATGGTTAAATCAATTGTCTTCACAGAAAGTCTGGCGAGAACGAAAGTTTTCTGTAAATCATGCCTATCGACCTCATTCCTTCTCTTGACCTCCTCCACTGGCAAAGCAGCACACAACTTTATAAACAGCCTAGAAGTAGCCATTTTTGTTCTTGGTGCTAAAAGTAAAATACATTTATCAATGGGGTAACTTACACTATTGGCCCAATCAGTTGCATATTCTACTAATTTTGACATCTTGGCTCTTAATACAGCTAAATAGAAATAAATAAAACTCTTAAATACACTATAATACCAAAGAATGAATTGTGTAAATATACAAGACGAATTCCCGGACGAGCCCCCAATTTGTAACCCGAGTTTCCTTGAAAAACCAAATATTCCAGGACAATATTACAAATAAATAATAATCCAGGAAGACGCCTTGTTAAAATATATATACTAAGTATTTATTTGAAAATAAAAAATGAATTGGTGAGATTTGATTTCACAATATGAATAGAATCTAGGTTGCGCAAATTCTTGATCGCGAAATTGTTCTTTCTTGTCCAAGTGTTTCCAAAAGAGTTTTAAAAAGAAGTTCAATGT
>NW_022703443.1:91893-102734 GCF_011630105.1 Anneissia japonica | reverse complement strand
CATATAATATAAATCAAGATAGCCGTTAACACTGTTAAATTATATATAATAAATCATCAAAGAAAGGTAAATACAGTATTTAATAAAGGACAATAATACATCGCGTAGCATAGCTCTCAACGAATGTAGTCCTGCATTTATAAAATATGTACCTAATATTGTTTCTACCTATTGTATAATGGAGTGTATCTGGTGGTATTTGAATCTGTTCAACCATGAAGCCTCCGTGGACTAATGGTTATGACGCTCGCCTTGACAGCAAGAGGTCGCAGGTTCAAGTCCCGCCAGAGGCATTTTATTACACATTTTCTTTATTCATTTATTTGCAAGACTACATTCGTTGAGAGCTATGCTACGCGATGTATTATTGTCCTTTATTAAACACTGTATTTACCTTTCTTTGATGATTTATTATATATATATATATATATATATATATATACGCTCTGCATTATCACGTGTATCGAGCACTATACGTTGCTAGTATTGCCAACTACATTTATTCATTATATATATATATATATATATTGAGACCTAGTAAGTCAGTCAATTTTTATCAAATTCAATTGATGCATACATACCACACGCAGCACACATGTAAACACACAATAAGTTCACTTATTATGTATTTGGCTTAAAGGTATACCTAATGAAACGCTAAGTGATGGAAAACAAATAGGATGGCTTGATAACTCACTAGAATTATAAAATATAAGCAGTTAAAGTGGCCGTTCAACATGAGGTATGTTCATACCTTCTATTCCTGTTAATATAGACATGCTGCAGTCCTCTGGCCTGTGATTGGCTGTTGTAGAGCATGCTCCTTCTTATTTGGTAGTAAAATGTATTGAATATAACAGGAATACATGCAGAGTAATCCTTTAATAAACAATAAATGAATGAATGAATAAATAAATATTTAAAAAAATGAAATGAAATGAAATGGAACTGAATGAATGAACGAACGAATGAATGAATTTAATTTTTTGAATGAATGAATGAATGGACACTTGAGAATTTGATTTTTTGAATGAATGAATGAATAAATGGACGGATGGATGAAATGAATGAATTAATGAATAAATGGAACACTGAATGAATTTAATTTTTCTAAGTTTATGAAAGCAGATGGTATAGCTTTAACAGATGGTAAAGCATTTCAGTCAAATTATAATCAATACAGACAGACAGTTGATTCAGTTGAGAAAGCCACAAGGCAATATTGACAAAAGAAATATTCTCCTCTTGATTCTGCACTCTCTATTTAGTTAATAATAATTATGCTCCTACACTAAACAGGGTTCTTCAAAATGCAGACAAACAGGACATGCAGGGATGCTGCTTACCTGATCTTAGTCCATTTCTTTCTTTGGGTAGTTTCAAGAATATATTTGATTATATAAATGGTTTTAATAAATTAATTTTATAAAATTTTGAACTGTATCTTTCAGTTCATAATTGATGGACTTATTGCATTGTTTGTTAGAAACTTTTGTTGCTGTTGAATGGGAAACAACATATAAATATTATACTATCATATCCAAGACTTTTCATCAACAGAAGTTAGAATAATGTAAAAAATAAGTTTCTACGCTAGTTTCGATTGAAAAAAACCATCAACTTTATTATCTAGTTCATTCTCAGTGTTATCATTTACATAATCCTCACATTAGAGATGTCTGTACTTGCCAGAAGGTAGACAGATCTATATCTACAGTAGTTTGGGGATAACTTTTTAAATTTTAACCTAAAAAGAAATAAAAATTATGGAGTATGCTTGGCCGAGATCTGTCAAATCTTCACGGATATGTAACTCGGTGGCTTATATACTCATCTTTCATTCTCCAATTCACATCCTATGACTATGACATCTAAACATAACTTTTAGTTGAATAATATGCATTTTTGTATGTATGTATTTATTTATGTTATTCATGTATGTATTATGCATTGTGTACATGTATGTAAAGTAAAACATGTACTTGTTAACAAAAGTCAGCACTTGGATTGCAAACCTTGCCGCCGGCAGATGATAGTTGGTATTGATCAGCAATCGGCATTTGCATCAAGCGGCGCAAATGATGTTTCCTAAGAGCGGAGGAAATTGATTGTCAGTTACTCTACAATATCTCAAGTTACTTAAAGAGCTAGGTAGCTAGGTCATTGTTTGAAACAAAATAACACAATTGAAGTAGGCCTAGCTGCAGACACCTCCTCATTCTCTTGCATTAATTATCCTTCAACAAAATCTTAATATCTGGGGAGGAAGTGAGAATTTAACGATCATGGTCTTAAGTTTGGTTCTAGCAGTCAATGATCTCAAAATTCTCTGGCTGATGCATTATGTTTGGCATTTAAATAACATGTAGTTACAGGTGCTATCTGCACACAGTTGTGTTGAACACAAATAAAATAATACTATGAATATGTAATAATAAAAATAAGAATAACACTAAACAACCAGGCCCCCACTTACCAGGCCCCCATTTCCCCCCCCCCCAAAAAAAAAAAAAAACACGCTCAGGTAGTTAAAAATCACCTCAAGACACCTTTTTTGGTGAGCTATGGCCCTTACCTAATAATTGAGCCCCAACTTCAACTTTGTGCCCCATCAACCCTGACCCCCGCCCCTAATTTCAAGACTCCTACTGTAGCTATGCCACTGATGAGCAATAGAACAGCAATAACAATGAAAATAACAATAATAATTTGAATAAAAGAAATGAGATATATGAAAAATATGTCCAGTCATGTAGCATCAGATGTAGTGCCAGTGGGGAAAAGGCCAAGCATGCATCGGAAATTTCAGAACAGTGCAAGATAGCCAGCAGTTGCACAGTTCTCTAGGCGCCACCCCAGCAGTCGGCTCCTGTACCAGAATGTGAATTGGGTATTGCAGCCCTGTGATTTCGTACCAAAAAAAAACCATGTCTCTGTGAAGAACTTTTACCCCCTAGGTGAAGAACTATTAACCCCCTGGGTGAAGAACTATTAACCCCCTGGGTGAAGAACTATTAACCCCTGGGTGTATCATGAATAATGAATTCAGTTCATCTGTGACTCTCTCAACCTGCCTGAAGTATAAGTACGAACCTGATAGGTTGAAAATGTACAATATTTTGGGGCCCATTGCCACCTGGCCTGTTGCCATCCGGCCGTTTGCCACCCGGCCCATTGCCACCCGGCCCGTTGCCAACTTAGGTATGCCAAATATTCATGCCCAACAAAAAATACTCCCGGATGTAGAGAGCGGAGGCAGCTTAGGCATTGTGGTACTGGGAAAAAATATAATGAGGAACACTTCAGCGGGATGTGCTACTGCATATTAATTTGCTAAATTATAATCTAATAGTTAATGAAATTAATTTTACCAAGTTTAAAAATCTGCATTGCTATATCATCATACACACTTAAAATGTCCATGCTGAAAGGTAGGCGACGTCTATCCATGTTGACTAAAGTTGAAAACACCACATATCTTTAATCACCTATATAATGGACTAATGTGAGACAGAAACCAAGACTTGAATTCAGCTCACACCAAGTAGAATTCTTGAGTTGTAACTTTGGATTATGCTTAAGCACTCTGATGGATCTATTTGTTAATAACACATCATAATTATTGACTTAAAAAGTCCGTAAAAGCGCGGTGATTCTAGTTACTCACCAACGTGATCCTACTTCAGTCGATTTAATCGTAAAATAACATTTCATATCATGAGGAAATGTCATTACACGCTCGTCAATCTGACCACTAGAGTGTCAGGGCTAGAGCACATACAGCAATCACGTAATACTTGTAAATCAAGAGATCACAGTGAAGTTGTACAGATGACGATGAAAAAAAATGGGCAAATCTATATTTTTACAAAATCAGGAAATTCTAATCATATATTACAGTGTATAATGCTTTTAAAGTAATGTTAAAAAAATATGAAATCAATTAGATAAATTTATCATAGTAAAAGAAATTTGTTTCATGAGTCAATATGAAAAACAAATGGTGGAATTTAAAAAAGAACTTTATAACAAATGTGTAAAAGATGTTTTTATACAGCATAAAACATATTTCATAAAAAAATAAGCACCATAAAAGGTATTTTGTGCATTATCTTTTATTAAAATCATGAGAATGCATAAACCAAACTGTTTTTTTTTTACATTTTAATGTTCCTAATAAAATGTACAATATATCAGACAAAGTTCTCATTTCCTGGGTTGTGTGCATATTTGGCGTAGAATTATGTGAACAGAAAAGTTGTTCGCTTCCGACGGGAGAGATCAATCACAAATCCCTTTTGCTGAGATCAATACAATGTCTGACAGGTCCCCATTACCATTACACTTTAATATTACTCTATCATCTTAAACTCACACAGGAAACCATCCCACTAATTGTGCGACGTAAAAGCATTAGAAAAGTAGTAATGAACAACATATTCACAAAAAAAAAGTAGACTTAGAAAAAAAAACAAAAAAAAATTTATCATTATTTAAAGTCTAATATAAAAAAAAAAAATTGACATTATTACTGTACTAAAATAATGATGAGGACCACAAGTCTTTTGATAAAATTCACCTTTACAACTTGTCTCTATACCTCTGATTCAAAAGTTTACGAATATAAAAACAATTAAACTCACTGGAATCAATTAATCATAGAAACAAAAATTCAAAAACAATTATTTTTAATTATATAATCACTATAAGGACTGATAATAACATATACAATTCACTAGGATAAACGGTTAGTTTGTTAGTTACTAGGAAGATGAAGTTGATGTCAATTCCCACTGGAGGTAAGAAATACCAAACAGACACCGAGTCTTCGAATACATGTCATAATTTTGAAAGAGATGCGGATCTTGAAACCAAAGCCACTGATACTGCAGCATATTATCTCACCAGAGGAGTAATGAAATTATGAAGAAACAGACAGAAGCAAATGGCTTAATATTAAGTGACCTTTAGGTACAGTTGCTAAGACAAAATATGTACGATAACTTTGGATCGGTTACCGCAACCGACAGCTAGCGCATTAAAATCAGGAGCAAAATAAATCTAAATACTGTACAATACTTTGTGTGTTTACTTAAAGATATCCTCGACTAATATCACTAGCTCTAAAACAAATATTCATGTTTGTTGCAGATACTTCAATGCTATTCTGTCATGCTGTATTTGTTAACTTTCATTCTTGCCCCTAGGCAAAAAAGTTTAGATATTTTTCTTAACATATTATGATTGACCTTAAACAGAAGATTTAAAAAAACACAGAAAAATAAAGGCAAAGTACATGGAATGTAGGTGTACCGGAAATAGTGGGCTAAGATTTCTTTAAATATATACTGTCTCCCACAAATCAAGGACAAACAAACATAAAAAATTGAAATACAAATTTAAATTGCTCATTTGAAAGGACCACATAAGCTATCATCTAAAAAATACATCATTATATTAACAATGATTAAGAGCACATAGGAAAAAAAAGTGAAATTGGCATTGAGAAATGCAACTCGTATTTGTACAAAAAGGTAATCACAGACAATGTTGAAACTACTGCAAGTTTGCTATGAAACTACCTTAGTCATGCGGTGTGGAATATGATTAAGGCTAATTAATTACCTAATCAACTAAAAACTACATAATTATATTAATGTTTAAGAGCATATGGAAAAAAGTGAAATTGGCAATTGAGACATCCAACTTGTATTTCTACAAAAAGGTAATGACAGACAATGTTGAAACTATTGCAAGTTTGCTAAGAAACTGCCTTAGTCATGCAGCGTGGAATATGATTAAAGCTAATTAATTATCTAATCATCTAAAAAATACATCATTATATTATCAACGATTAAGAGCATATGGAAAAAAGTGAAATTGGCAATTGAGACATCCAACTTGAATTTGTACAAAAATGTAATCACAGGCAATGTTGAAACTATCGCTAGTTTGCTAAGAAACTGCCTTAGTCATGCTGTGTGGAATATGATTAAAGCTAATTAATTATCTAATCAACTAAAAAATACATCATTATATTATCAACGATTAAGAGCATATGGAAAAAAGTGAAATTGGCAATTGAGACATCCAACTTGAATTTGTACAAAAATGTAATCACAGGCAATGTTGAATCTATCGCTAGTTTGCTAAGAAACTGCCTTAGTCATGCTACGTGGAATATGATTAAAGCTAATTAATTACCAATCACAATATCACGACTAAACTATTATGGGCTTAGAAGCTTCAAGTACCATTTAGTCACGCAGTAAACATCCTTATTAAAGGGGAAACCCCATTGTAGGATATACAAATGAAAACATAGAAATTCAGATGTATTCATATGAGATTATTATGAAAACAAAGAGCTAAATTCTTCAAGTACCGATGCATTAATATGTCTTAAAATGTGTCATCATCCACATATTTAATGTACATTTTATTCAAACTAATTGTGAACACAGGTTTTTGAACATGATTTTTACAAAAATAGTTAAATTTATTAAACAACCATTTATTGTCAGAATAAATAGCACCGCAAACTGAACTCAAGCACAATCAGTACTAATGGACGTTGAAAAATGCTGCTTCTATTAAAGTTTATTGTGTTAAACAAGTCACATATAAAAAATAAATTAGGCCAGATCAAATATAAATAGAATACTGTTGAATTTCTTTTTTTTAAACAGTGTTATAATAAATAAGAATAAGCAGCTAATCCAAATTGGATGCTTCAATAGATGACCACATGTTATGCAAACAGTAAAATATATTCTAAAGTTTTTGGGCCAACCATAGATTTGTTAATCAGGTACATTGAAAGCAGATATGTTATAAAAATCTATGGATATCTTATCATGTATCCGTACACATTTAACTCCACAGTAATCTTTTTCCCGGTAAAGACCAGGGGTGCCAGGCTGGATTTATTCTGCATAGGTTGTCTGGTTAATCTGCTGCTGCAACTAAGGAGCTGATATTTCTTTCTTGTTTAAACTTGTAGGTGCCAGACTGGATCCATTCTGCAATAGGTTGTCTGGTTAATTTGGTACTGCAACTAAGGAGCTAATCTTTTCCTCTCGCTTAAACCCATGGGTGCCTGGCAGGATCCATTCTGCATCAGGTTGTCGGAGTAATTTGCTGATGTTACTATAGAGCTAATCTCTCTCTAGAGCTAATCTCTCTCTTGCTTAAACTCATAAATGCCAGGCTGGATTCCTTTCTGCATCAGGTTGTCGGAGTAATTTGCTGATGTTACTATAGAGCTAATCTCTCTCTTACTTAAAGCCATGGGTGCCAGGCTAGATTCCTTTCTGCATCAGGTTGTTGGGAGTAATTTGCTGATGTTACTATAGAGCTAATCTCTCTCTTACTTAAAGCCATGGGTGCCAGGCTGGATCCATCCTACATAGGTTGTCAGGACTGTTTGCGGCTGCTACTAACGTGCTTATTTTGCTCTCTCCTCCTTCAAATTGAGCAAGGTCTGTAAGATAATTATGGGTCAGGAGTTCAAACAGACAGATAAATGCATAATTTGCATCATTATGGAAACAAAATTAGCAAATTTTCATTACTAACTTTGAGTAGTAGATAAAACTTTTATTAATATTATTGATAGACTTTAGCCTGGCCATCTTATAAAGTTGAGGCCTACCCAGTGTTCTCCCAGGGTGAAGGCTAAATTTACATAATTAGAATAAATCTGGCTTACGACCCCTGCCTCCCCTTTATTAGTTTGAGGTATTAAATAAAAATGTTTAATTTCATTAGCTCTGTACAACCTTTTTTACAATCTATTTTTTAAATAATTTTTAAAATTTTTAAAACCAAACAATATAGACTTAAAATTAATAAATCAGATATGAGCAATAAAAGCCTACAGCTGGAGATGTTAGTGGCTAAAGTTAATTCTTTTTTCTAAAAGGCAACAAAAATCATGACTCATAAAGCTACTCATTCTCTTAGACTCAACTACAAACTGTAAATTAATTTGTGTACTACTTGGGACAGGTTGTAAATCATGATTTAGTGCACTACAACTTGTGATCAAGTCGTGTCGGGATGGCACTACATCACTTTTTACAATCAGTTGTGATCACAGTGATCAATAGTTTAGACACCTTGAACAAAGTTTTTAATGAAAAAGTGGACATACTTGAGTAAACTAGCTTGAAGCTTGATATGCTTGAGTGAACTAGCTGGACATGCTTGAGTGAACTCGACTGACACGCCACTAGTTTGAGATGCTTGAGTGGACTCGCTATTATTTGCAACACATTCTAACACTATCTATACATGTAAAAGTGGCTATGTGCTGCAACAAGTTTCAGAATATTAACAAGCATTGAAGAATGTGTGTGGGTTTGAAAATCCTAATGATGTAAAGCTTGTAAGACAACTTTAATATAAAAAGACATATACAAATTCTGTCAACGGGACTTACTTTGCAGCCTGGTCATGATTATATTAACTGCTCTCATAACAGTTGAATTCAGCAATTCCCCTTTCATGTTCATCGGTTGGGAACCTGCCGGCAAAGCATCATCTTGCTTCTATGACGAAGAAAAATTACCAGTGTCAAATATAATACGGTGGTCTCAATAAATTTAGGGAAAAAAAAAGACAGTTACATAGCAAGCAGTTGGTTATCAATCATACTAAAACAAAATCTAGTTTAGAACGAAATGATTTATCAAAATGTATTTAGGGAACTAGATGTCCATGATGTGATTAATACTGGCTTCGGGGGATTTTCTTTCAAAGTATTTATTGCATTCAGTTCAAAACTGACTTTAATAAGTCTGTATTCTTTGAATCAAGCAGTAGACTCAATATGCAAGCCTAGTTCACAAAATTAAGTAGCATAGTGTTGTACCTCATGTCAAATCAGTTGCAGATTTAGATCATTTACTAGTAGTTCTATATTATATGTATAGTTGGTAAACACAAGATTAAAGATTTGAAAAATGCAATCCCACAGTTATGTTCAATTTAATATTGATTCATTATTTTATAATATATATCTATTCTAATTAACAATTTTAATCGTATATATTATAATAGTTTTATTTTTTATGTAAAACTGGATTGATGAGGGACACAAACTTTTTGTTATAGTGATTTAGTTCACTTTTGTGTCTCTGCCAATCAGCTCCGTTAGTCTTGTTTTTCATTTTCTGTGTAATTGTTATGTTTTTGTTTGGCAATAAAAGAATATCTTTAAAGCTGTTCCTATACATGCTTAAGTTCACATCATATTCACTTCTCAATATGGTATCAACACCATACACAATTTATATAGCTGAAGAAATCTCAAATCATAAATTCCATATTCTACAGTATATGAAAATGATGTTGAAAGTTTGTTTTTTCTAAGTTGAGCATGAGAATACAAGAGTGGCATTATCGCTCCTACCTTTTTATCCCAAGCGATCATTTCATCTCGCAGTATTGCACGCAACAGTGCAACCAATTGGAAGTTGGGCTGTACTAGACAACGTGCAATTGATATCATTGATGCAGAGAGTAAGCCGTTTATTCCAACCGACGTCAAGAATTCAGCTATGTTTGGTGTCAGCCGAAATGGCACAGGTCTATTAGCATCTAGTTCACCTAGCAACAGTCAATAATAAAAACAATATAGTAAACAACAATAAAAATAGAATCACACATTTAAAATATTCAGAAACATTTTCTGTTTTTCGTGAACATAAACATAAATAAGTACTTTGGTGTGAATCACACCAAGAATAACCCGGGAAGTCTGAAGACCTCTTCGGGATCTTTCTGGTGGTGATTGGGCAGTACACCGGCAGACAATCCCCTACTCTTTTCCTAGAGTGTACTGCATTCTTTAACGTGTACATGGGCATATTGCACACGGGAGCAACGGCTTAAAATTCTCATTCTTAAAATTCTCGCTATCGTAATTTGTATTTCTGCCCTCCAGCTGAAACACAAGAAGAGCAGCGATGGGAATTGAACCGGGGACCTAGAGATCACCACGGTTCAGTGCACACACAGTGGTTACCACCAGATTAGTCTGCTGAGCTAAGCTGCTCCTGCAAAAAATAGAGTAAACTCTCTGAAAAAAGGCACAGGTTTCTCCCTTGAGCGTTTGGCCGAGGAGATGTTCCTCCTGTTTCTTGCGGCTGTAGACTCTGGTTCAAACCCGGCCAGTGGTGGGTTTTAATTTGAGTCGCCATTCTGTTCCTCGATTAACCTCTTGCATGAGAGTTAGGTAGAATAAGGGACGATGTATCTGTTATATTTCGGTACTGGGCTGCACTGTGGCTGCCATGCACCCAGCCAAAATATCCAATTTCAAATATTTGGAATTGGACAAAACAGAATTTTTTTTGTATAGTTTCTTGCAAAGATACTGGCAAACAATATGAGGATTTCTGTAGTAGAAATTCTGCCTGGTCTCATTGTAAGGTAACATATTTGATCCTTTTAAATGTCCAATTCATTGTTTTAAATGAATTTTTGTGGGATTATCTAGGTTTTAAAAGGAAAGGCATAAACATTGTAAAATATATTACACTCTTTTTTTTAGCACTTTACCTGTTGTGTCATCTATATCGAATCTGAAGTAGAAGACTGACAGTTGGCCGGTATCTTGCTCTACTTGAAGTATGTCGGGGTTTAACCGGGTCAAATGCAGAACAAATTCGGCCAATCCCAACAGAGCTAGCTGACCAGTGAACTATAGTGAATGAAGTATTCGATATGAATCAATGAAATTCACTTCATAAGTGTAATAAAATTCATCATCTACAGTATGGTAATTTATTTAAAGACTAAATCAAGACATACATTACCACTATCAAAAAACGCAA
>NW_022703443.1:34075-91887 GCF_011630105.1 Anneissia japonica | reverse complement strand
TTTGCTTGACAAAGGTTGATAACCGAAAACGTTTGCTCACTATTAAATAAATATATACCTGGCAACTTATTACTTTCTCTCCGGAGTTTTTTGTTTTATATATATATATATATAGTTAATATATATAATAATATATATATATAATAGTTAATGCCAAGCTTCAAGTTTAAGTTCATTTGTTTGTATAACACTGGAATTAAATATCATGATGTATTTATGTAAACAACAAAAAAAAACCAAATACTATATAACAAGTCGTAAGTCATAAATTACAGAAAGAATAATTTATCATCAGCCACCTACACTGAATAGCATGATAGCTGCAGGACAAAGATTTTTCAAGATCCAGCCTCCTTAGCACTGACAGAACAGTACCGCCAACCACTACATATTTTAGACATATTTGATCAAACTTATACATCTTAAGTAAGATCTGTCAACACTACAAATTGTTTTAGTTTAGTTTAGATTTATTTAGTTCAATCAGATTTAAAATACAAATACAAAAAAAATATGACAAAAATATCATACAGCAAAACAAATGACAACATAATCTGAATGAACCAAGGAATAACCTAAGAAAGTTTAAAATTAAACTTATTTCCAATGGGGTTCTTGTCCTTATGTGACAAATTTGTGTGACATGCATGATGATGTCATGCTACAACCAAATATGGGCATATCACATTTTTTGTCACATAAAATTGGATAGCGTAGACTGAGTTTAGGTACTATGCTACAGCTCCACCAAATTTTCTTACCATCTTTCGAAATGCAAAATAGTCGGTTGCATTAGGGTACGTTCTGACAGCCCACTCCTTTAACATTCCCCTGGGGACCATGTTGGTTTGCACTTCCTTCAGGATGTCACGAAGCACTTGATGACTAGCTTGCGAGCCTCTAGCCTGTACCATCTGAAGCCTGTCGTAATATCGCAGTATCGGGGTATCGTACTCATCCAGCTTGCTACATCTCTGTAAGCAACAACAATAACCACTAACAATTTAAAAATTTTAAAAAGGAAAATGGTAATGATAATAAATCAATAATAAAAATAACAATTCCCCAATTAATAACATTAATTATTATTCAATAATACCAATATACTGTGCAGATTTCGTTCATTAACGTACCTGTTTGTAGATGTCCAGTAATGAAAGGGAAGTGGGACTGTCTTGTACTAGCCTCATCTGTGGTGACACAGCAACCACTCGCGGGACAGTAAATTGAAGTTGCCTTTTAGCTGTTGCCTATTTGAAATAAAAATCAGTCTCGATTTAATAAATGTTATATCTTTTCTATATACAAGTAGGTAAGATTTTGAATATTCAGTGTTTGCAAGTTTTTCATGTTATTATGTACATTTTTGGATGGACACATTCATTTTAAAGTGTGATGGTGAAAAATGATAAGCATCTGTAAAGATGGTAAATAAACAAGTAGACAAACAAATTAAACCAAGAAAATAATTAGACAATGGTTAATTCTGTGAGTTAACTATTGAATTTTCTTTTCCCTAATAGAAACACAGTAAATTTCTATTTAGTATTTAACAACTATGATAGAAGAACAATAACAATACTAAAAATTAATGTTTATAATAAAACTTGCCTCAAATGTTTTCTGGGTCATGTTCAGACAAGTTTATACTTCTAAACATGATCCAAACCAGTGACACTTTTTTTTCTCAAGTAATTATTTAACATTAAATTTCAGTCAGTAATTATTTAATATTAAATTTTTATATAAACAATGTGTACATATTTTCATACTTTGTTGTTTTTAATTATACTTTATGTCATTTTTATTGGTTGAATAAATGTATACTGAATAAAAAAAAAGTCACAGCTATTAGAGTTGCTATATTGACATAGATATAAATAAATGTAATAAAACACAAATAATAAAGGCAATCAAATATTAATGTCAACATAAAAAAGATTTATAATTTCTAATATAGAACATTCAGGAAAATAATTTGATGTTAACATAAATCATTAAAGATGTAATTTAAAATATAATGTAAAAGTTATATAATTAAACACATATAAAACAAATAAAAAAATGTATCAGGGCATAATCTCTTAAGACTGCAAAAATCGAGCATGTTTTTTCAATGTTAATTATTTACTGGGTTTTTTTTTGTAAGTAGTAAATTATGCTTTTAATAATTACATCAGTGTTAAAAATGAGCATGTTTTGCCATGAAATATCACACAAATCTTTTTTATAGTAATAACATCTTTTTAAAGAAGTGTAATAACTTTGTCTTCAAAAAATGTAAATGATCAAATCTGATGAGCCTTTTAGGAGAAATATACAATAACGAATGTTAAAACAGAATGAATATTCAATATAATACGGTAATCCTTTATAATAGGAAAATGAGACGTTTAAGCCGTTAGTCCTGTGTGCATTAATGGTCCATGTGCATGTTAAAGAACACAGTACACTCTTCGGAAAAGAGTAGGGGATTGTCTCCAGGTGTACTGCCCAATCACCACCACAAGGACCCCCTAAATTTCCGTGGGCTATCCTTGGTGTTTACACCGAATAATTCCAATCCAATCGTGTCTCACCTTCCTCTTTGCTAGAAAATGATTCAACATGCGAAGTAGCTGAAGTACACGCTCCTCTCGGCGGGACTCACCAAGACACGCATTGTTAACAACTAAGTACGGGTAAATCTATAATAAAATAAATGAGGTATGACTAATTAGTAAAACAAAAGGTATTAACCATTGACATTTATTTTGATTATAAACTGGAAAATTTGGCATTCCTTTGAAACAATTGTTTGAAAAAAATATACATAATTATTATTGTTGTTATGTATTATCATCATCATTATTATTATTATTACTATTATTATTATTATTATTATACAAAAGTATACACAAATATATGGTGACATGCAATATATAAATTAATAATGCTTATGATACTATTATAAATAATGCTTATGTTTGCCAGTAGATAATGAATGCTGCCCCTAGAGTGTTAATTGATGACTATCCCCAAAACTCTAATCATATTAACTGCTACAGATAATGTTTTCAATGGTATTCTTAAAGTGCATCCATAATTTAGATTTGACTTATAAATATTTATTTACATTTAACCATCTTTCTATTGTCTATTTATTTAAGTTATGAGCTGCCTTTGTGGACATCAAAAAGCTATTATTCACATTAATTACACAATTTATTAATTATATGAGAAAACAATGTTAAAAAAAAGAATCATGTCATTTAGAAAATACTGTAGTGTTGAAGGACATGGGGAAGCGTTTAATCCTTTTATGGTGTATATAAGCAGGCAAGATGAGCAATTAGATTATTTTCCATTATGTTTAAGGGGCAATTTCCACAAGGTAAGTTTGCATTTCACATCATATTATTCCAGGTTAAGTATTCACAATAGAGACTACTTTATTTAAGTGTGTAGTTATTTATGTGAAGTGCCTAAAAGCCTATATTGGATCCTAGAGATAAAAAAAAAAAGTTGGGATTTTTTTTTTTTCGTAACCAAAACATCATATTTTGTAGTTATTTATGTGTAGTGCCTAAAAGCCTACAATGGATTCAAGAGAAAGAAAAAATGTTTAGGATTTTTTTTTTCACAACCAAAACACCATACTTTAAGTTAGTATGTTGTTATTTATGTGTAGTGCCTAAAAGCCTACAATGGATTCAGGTGGAAGAAAAAATGTTTAGGATTTTTTTTTTCACAACCAAAACACCATACTTTAAGTTAGTATGTTGTTATTTATGTGTAGTGATTGAAAGCGTACAATGGATTCTGTAGAAAAACAAAATTTAGGATTTTCTATTTCACAACCAAAACACCACGTCCCAAGGCTCAAATGAAGACTTTGTTAATGAGCATCAATCAAGGGTATCATAAAAACAACACCTGATTAGCTCTACTGGAATAATCACCTCATCAAATATGGTGTGAAATTATTTAAGATAAATGGATGTATTTTGAGATACCTTTCCATTGCTGCCTCGTATGTATAGTCTTCTTGCTGACGTATTATGTTTCTGGACGATCTGAACAGTTGGCATGAAACGTGCAATGCGTATATAGTAATGATTGTGTTTTGGTACCAGGAACTCTCCGGGGAGGTCCACATCAGCAGTGCTTGATGAGAAGTTACTTAAAAAGCGACATTTTTCTTCGATGAGAAATGACCTAGTAAGATGAAAAATAAATCAGAATAGAAATTTCAAATTATGAGATTTAAAAGGTATTCATAACTAAAGCTCAATACTGCATTAATAAGATTTTTCAATTCAAAATGTAATTTCAATCAATTTTATATATTTTGTGAAAACAGGAAAATTCAAGGGTATATTCACCAACTTTTCCTCCTAACACAGTTAGTAATAAACTAAATGGTAGTAGGACATAAGAATTTGAAGGTAAATGGGGTTCAATTATTTAATTACAATTATTAATTTATTACAATAAGAAAACACACAATGTAAACTATTATAGGTAAAGGTAAACATAGGAGGACAAACCATAAATCACATTAAAATTGTGTTCAATTGCTAATTAATGGGCATGGTTTGTGACTACCTAGCCACTGTAATGAGGCATTGATAGTTCAGTACCTACATTTTCATATACCTATATCCATATATGCATGTTTTGGGTAATTTGACCATGGAGATTGTGACACACTTAGTTTGCACTGCATTCTGTTTAGGTCAAAGTGACTAGGTACATGGTTTAGTTTGACCAACATTAATTCAATGTCAACATATCTCTAGGCCCTATCTGAGGCTTAAGCTCCATCTACACCATCAAACTGTCTATCGTATGCCCATATATAGTCATGATGTGCCTATATTTGGTGATGATGTGATGTCATCATCATCATGACCATATTAAGGCATGTCACATGTTTCGGACAGACGATTGGGAGGAGTTTTATTCATGAGAAAACTATCCTAACTGTTTAACAGGATTCGAATCCAGGACCCCAGTATTGCAAGCCAAATATCTGCTCCATTGCACAACTTATGATATGAATTGTCTTTATTAAAAAAAAAATACAAGTTACTGACTTTGGTAGAAGTTTGCACTTGACTTCTAGAGTTTTAATCCATTTTTTCAGCTTATGTATCAGGTTGTGGAGTTTTGTTGACCCAGGTACAGAGAAGTCAAAATCCAGAGTAAACTGGTTCTTCAGTCGCTGGAAGATTGGATCCTGCGAAGTGGCCTGGACACGACGTGCCAAAGATTCTGACGCAGCACTGGAGAAAGTGGTTGCTACACTGGACACATTCTCGATTCCAACGCCAAAAGTACTGACTAATTTCTTGACAAAACTGAGCATATGAGGTGTTACTTTTGCCTCAGCAACTGTAATGAAAAAAAAATAATGGAAATAAATAATACTAATAACAATAATAAAAATATTACATAAATTATTATATTACAATTATTATTTAAAAAATATCACCCCTAGCAACAATTTTCATCTTACATGCTAAGCAGTACTCATAAACAATAATAAAAATAATGCTATATATTTAGATATTGCCAATTCCAAATCAATGCTCAAAGATGCTGAGCGTTATTACCATTGGTCACTGAATAACATACAGTAATCAATGCCACAACATCCTACCAGGTACCCATTTTATAGTCCTGGATAGAGAGAGAAAAAACAAAGATAAAGTGCCTTGCCCAAGGACACAGCAAGTGTTTTGAACCCCTGACCTCAAGGTTGGGAGTCCAAGTCATAACCGATGTGCCAACCACTTCTAAATCAATTAAGCTTTTTTACCTACAATCTACGACACCATTAATAAGGCATATAAATATTCCTAACATATTACATACCTGCTCCCCTGTTCTCAAATGCAACTGCCTGACACTTAGCCAATGCTTGTTTCAACTGGCGTAAAACTTCTTCATACCATGTTTCTCGGAACCAAACCATCTATAAGTAAGGTTATATATATAAATATAAATGATCGAAAACATACCTCAAATGAAAAATGCAAATCATTTATAAAGGCCTCACTGTGTAGACAGCCCGTAATGGTTGATATGATGATAACAACAATAAACATTGATGAATGTTTGTACTAAAGCAATACCTGATCTACAATTCCCTCAAGAGAGGATAGCAGCGTCGGATGGAGGTCTCTCTGTATCTGCATGATCTTGCTACAGCGCCACATAGGGGCAGTGGCACGTATTGGACCCTGGCTAGATGAGCTTGCTGATGCTGAAGGTGCTGCTGTTGTGCTACCAGTAGTGGATGAACTGTTGCTAGCAGTGGTGGCTAGAAAAGAATATCATCAATCGATAAATTTTACTTATAAGAGTGATTTACTTTGCACTGTATGGAATGCAACTTGCCCATAGTGTTACATTTGTTTTGATGAGTAAGATCCCTAAGGTAATTTTTCTGTACATGAATTTACCAAATCATCTGTCAATATTCCTAGGTTAACTTAAATGTTACATAAAGAAAACTTTTGAATTATTTATTGTATCTTTAAACAAATGTAATCCTTTATCTCGTTTTAAAAAAAGGCTTGCTTCATACAAATGCTCTCATTTTCATAAGGTAATTACCAGAAATAGAAACTTGCCATTTACTGGGTTATCCAGGTTATGAATTCAGAAAATAGATATCATATTACAACATAAACCGACAGTTCTTTAGAGACTAGCTTGAACAGTTATTGATACACAAGCTATTGTGCATCAATGCGTGCACAAAACCTTCTGTTTCAATTGTTCAAACTAGTCTTTAAAGTGCTCCCTGACAATTAATGGTCATGATTCAGGGGCGGATTTGAAATCGGCACTGTCTCCTGCAATCTTGTGAGCAAGGAAAAATATCTCGGAAACTAGCCTTGTCTCACTCAAATCAGCTGGCTATCAGTGTCCCCATGCACATCAAAATGCAATTAAATGCGTTAAGAAAGCTCATGAAACCAGATCACTTGGAAGAACCTTCTTCCCACTTCAGACCCATGCACATTATTTATATTATACCATAAAGGTGAAATTGTTAAGTTATTTATTATCTTTTATTGAAAATCTGAAAAAAAACTACACATGAGGCAAAAGTCCCCGTTAGCAAAAATGGTCCATAGTGATCTGTCTGATAGTTGAGAGTGAGCTGTCAAATGGTCCAGAGGGAGCTGTTAGCAGCTCAATAAACTTAACTTTAATTGGTTTTAAGAATGTCCATTGGGAGTTAACAAGAGAGTCCTGCCAGCAACATATAGCCATTGGAATGTAAACAACAATCACTCACTTCATCTCATGGGCTTCAGTGGCAATAAATAATTTAAGAACCCTTCACTATTCAACAAACCAGCATGATGAATAACCCAGGTTTTTTCCAAAAGCCGGGTGCCATGGACCAGTTCTGTTAATGGCCAGAAATGCAGCATGTAATATTGACATTCATTTTATCACTAACTTTTAGCTTCTGCTGCTGATTTAGTGGTGGGCTGGGCAACATCTTTTGTTGCATTTGTGTTCGGTTCTGTCTTCACAATGGTGGCAGGTGGTTTGGAGGAGGTGCCATCAGTTGATGTAGCTGCACCATCATTGCTGGCTGCTTTAGCCTTTAATAGCAAAAGCTCACCACTTTTATCTAAGGAAAAACATACGAAGAAATAGTCCAGTTATTTAAAAATTCTTTAAATAACCATACCATACCATATTAAACAAATCAATTTTAGATAGTATAAATTCATTGTAGAACTGTAACCTGATGAAACTATTCAAATATTTAAGTACTGTATAAATTCAACTAATTATGTAACTTACATCGCTCTCTCTGCTCTATCTTCAATGTAAGGTACAATGTTCTGATTGGGAAATAAACAGCCTGCGGGTACACCCTGCCCACCTGAACCAGCAAGTTCAGAATAATCTTGCCTTCACAGCCAACTAAACACGTCAAGAGCTGTGGTATCCTGCAAAAAAAAAAATTCAATTTTGAAGCATACTGCATTCTGCACCAGAGAGAAATGACAGAAATTGGATGTATTGGATAACAGGCAACAGAGTAAGACAACTAAGCATGCTAGAAGCTCTAGTATCCTGCAAAAGAAAGTAATCAATTGAAATTGAAAGTGTGTTTCACTTGTGCTAGTAAACACATATTTAAATAGAAATTCTATGATGATTATAGTGGTGATAAATGATGATGATTATGATTGTGATGATGATGGTAATGATTATGGTGGTGGTGATGATGATAATGACGATATTATTGGATCAATTAAATTAAAAATAAAAAAAAATTATATTGGTTAAAAATCTTACCATGGCAGCCATTGAAAAGCAGGTATTCCTACTGCATACTTGTCAACAGCGTCAGCTAAGGGAAGGTTGTTCTTTTCGTCATCAAATGTAAGAAGCCAAAGCACCTTTGCAAGGTATTTGCGTGATTTGCTCTCATTCTGATGTCTGCACGCGTGTAAAAAGCACACAATAGCCGACACACCCACATTGATTTGCCTTTGATAAAAAATTTAAATAAATTAATCGAGTATTTCAATAATATATAACTCTCCATATGTTCCCAAACACACTTTAATGAATACTGATAAAATGCTTATTGAAATATACTTAGGACGGCTACTTTATATGATGGTAATACATTTTATTAGGTTGTTGAATGCCTTGACATTAATTTTGTTTTTGCAATTTAATCAATGTTTTTTTAAAAACCCTGAAAACAGTTAATTATAATTGTTTTAAATGCTCTACATTAAAAATGCCATATTATTACTCATGATATCTTATACTGTTATTATTAGACTTTTAAAACTTTCTCTTAATTTTCAACTGCTACATAATTTTCTTTTGTGAAGATTTGTTCTTCTGAAAACAGTTAATTATAATTGTTTTAAATGCTCTACATTAAAAATGCCATATTATTACTCATGATATCTTATACTGTTATTATTAGACTTTTAAAACTTTCTCTTAATTTTTAACTGCTACATACTTTTCTTTTGTGAAGATTTGTTCGAGGTAATCACCCCAGAGTGCCCAAGCTTTTACTAACGTGTCATGCATTTGGACTGCAGCCGAGAAAGCTTTGTTTGCCTCATCCGACCTGTAAATGGTAGCAAAGAAAAAAATGGAATCAACCAAAGTAAAATCAACAACATGTATTGGCCATTATCTCTACAACACAATTTGCACGTTAACAGAACATCTAGGTAACAGTCATTGCAGTAACAGTAGTAGCTTGGGGCTGTGCTTTAGCTATTGTAATAACAATAAATTTCAACTATCATTCTACCATCTATTATACAAACAATTCTATACAATTATTGTTATCATTATTATTATTATTTTTATGGTTGTTATTATAACATTACCTGCCAACTTGAGCTAAGAACATGCCCTTGAGTGCGTAGAACTCTGCTGTCATTTCTTTGTTGAAGTATTTCAGATTTGTAGATTCAATCACCTCCAGTCCCTCCTGCAGCTCTTGTTTACCCATAGTTCCTGCCATCTGCAGGTAGCATTTCACTTGTTGCCGAATCTTCTGGAAGCAGTCTATTATTGGCACACTCGGAATAGTGTGAATTCTTTAAGAAATCAGGAGAAAATTCATTAACTGATAAAAATATTACAAACTGTTATCATATTATTATAATCTACACTGTAAATGCCAAAAACAACTTTTTAAAGTAGATCAATAAAATTTAGATGAGCAAATATAATACAATAAGAACTAGAGCAGTCAGTCCACAGAGTGCATACCTCCACCCTGTGCCTGAATACAGTACCAGCAATACGCAGACCATGTATAATGGGCGAAACTGCAGCATACCCTCAATATAATAAATGGAATCGTATTCAGGCACATTATTTTCTTGAGTGTACCACTATTTCTTATTATTATAAGAAATCAATGGAATCGCCTGACATATTCAGGCATATTATTTTCTTGAGTGCTGCCTGAATATGTGGGGCAATTCCATTATTTTTTTTTTATGCTCCAGAGTAAAAAATGAATTTCCATGACCTTGACCTTTGACATTTTCTTCCAAAAATTCAATGGTGTCTTTCTTTGATTATTATGTACTATTCCACTAGATTTTACGATGATCCATTTATTAGTTTTTGTGTAATCTTGCTAAGAGACAGACAGAAAAAGAGACAGTCCGCAGTGAATATATAACCTCCTAGGCAGAGGTAATGAAGTGTAGAAGAACTAAATGGCTGACCTGCTAAGAGAATCCAGAGCTGGACCAATAAGTGAGTGTTTCCTGGCAACCTTTCCATAGTTGATAATAGATTGGGCTGATGCATGCACACCAAGCATTGCATGGCTTGAATGTTGCTATTGAAAACAATACAACAATGAAGTTATTAATCAAATAAAAATTATAATGAAAACCAAAAAATCGTGTCAAGTATAGCATTGGAAACGGTGACCCACCAAAATATTTTGGTGACCCACTGGTGGTGAGTACTAAGAGTTGGGTGCAGTACAGGAAAGCCTGGATGCTCAGGATAACTAATTGCTTAAGGCAGAAAATACACAAAAGTCATAAGTAAGGCAGATTGCACATTAATGTAATAATGTTAATGCATGATTAGAATGACTTACAGGGTCACTAGTGGCTTGGTTATCATACGCTGACACAATGGCCTGGTAGTGATGTTGTCTCCACATAAAGATGTCACTCCAGTGAGACAGGTCGTCTGACACCATTGGTAGACGATTCCTTAAAGAGATGTAATTAAAATTATGAGCATCATATTATTGATTAGCAATACATTTATTACTTGATGTAAAAATATTTCATAGATTACCTCCATGTTTTCACAATAGCTTTCATATCATGGATGCTTTGGTTACGTCCAATGTTACTAGGCTGCAGGCCTTGATGGATCTGAGCTGCCTCTTGAAGCTCCATGATCCTGTGCGCTGCCTGCAAAATGGGTGTGTGAGCCTGGGTGACGTAGCTTGGCAGGCGACGCCATTCCTTTATAGCCTGACTGCTTGACATCTCAACTAGGCGTTCAATAAGGTTCAGATTCCTCTCATCAGGATGGCAAATGGCGATGTATCCTCGATACAAATTCACTTTCCAATTCATTTCACGTGGGCAGCTTAACTCAACCTATATAGACATCACAATGTAATTTTAATTAGAAATACAGTCAGTCTTAAAGTTAACTAACAATAACTCAACATTTGAACTGCCTGACTTGTATATTTAAGTACTAGTTATAGCTTTCAATTGCAAAAAAAAAAAAAAACTATCCAACTAATAGATGCATATACAATACTGTATGTATAGACATTGCATAGATCTTTCAATTGGCTGATAATTAACTTAAAGGTTTTTGATGTAAAAATTTCAAGACTAAAATTATAGTAAAGTAATAAAAACAGACATATGGAAATTTACCAATATAAGATACTATAAAAATTACAGACAAATTATATGTATGTATTGTGGTGTGTCAAGACAAATTAGGAAAGAAATCAATGCAGGTGAAATTTGATCAATAAGGTGTTTAATAATGCTTTTTGCCAAAAAGAAAAATAATGAATTACTTATGTCATTTGATTTCTAAAGTTAAAGTTCTATCAAGACTATCAAAATACTGTATATAGGCAGGACATCACATCATGACCATATATAGGCACATCATGACCATATATAGGCACATCATGACCATATATAGGCACATCATGACCATATATATAGGCACATCATGACCATATATAGGCACATTATGACCATATATGGCCATACAAAAGATTTTTTGTCAAAGAAGATTTGATAGTCTGGACAAAGCTTTAAAAAATTAGACAAAGGATCAAAGGATAATCTTTGTTCAACTTAAATGAAAAGATTGTAATTATGTATAGTCCATAAACTTGATATTCATAACAGGCTTACCTTGGCTAATGACTCTTTCATGGCACCCCAGTTGGGTACTCTCCATGCACTCTCAAGCACAAGGTGTGGGTTCGACTGTACTTTGGAGTTGCCATAGTCCATCAAAAGGTCCCATTGGCCCAATTCCTTTGAACACTTTATCCAGTGCTCTTCCCACAGACGATACTCCGGGAAAACGGATGGTGACTGTGATCCAGAATTATGATCAGAACGAGCTTTCATCATTGCCTGTAATATAGTTTGGTGATATCATATCACTTTTACACATCATTATGATAATGATCATATTTAACAAACCTTACATTAGTAAGTTGCTTAGCAACTACCAAAACTTAGCTTAACTGTCCACAGTTAGCTACTCTACTTACAACCCTTAGTCTAGTTTTCCAACAATGCTTGGGAAAAACAGCTTACGCCTAACAGCTAAGTCACATGCTACATTAAGGAGTTTTCGATTTGCACGTCCACTATGTCGACTGATAACCTATGACGTAGTTTTGATGACTTGCGCATGTGTCAAGTCGACTAACACGACGACTGCCAAATTTGAGAACGTGTTCAGCAGCGTTTTGACGTTCACTCTCTGACTGAGATAATAAGTAGACGTATGACGTCATATCACTGCAAACTTTTGATTCATGATGGAGGACGATGTCGTGGTGCTTCTTAGTTTGGCAAAATTATCTTCTACTGGGGATGTAAGTAAATAGCATTTTGGTTAAGTTATGTCCTATTTGCAAACTATAGAATTATCCATTATTATTAGCTAGGCCAAGGGAGCCTAAGCCTAGGCTAGGCTAGGCCGCCAGCCTTCAGTCAGGCTGGGCGTATCCAGGAAAAAGGAAATAATTTCTCAGTGATCTGTTAAAAAAAAAAACAAAAAAAAAAACCCTATATTGAACAAAGGAGAGGTGCACACTCAACAGGAAGATTTATGTTTTTACAACTCCCTGCCCTGAATACCCCATGGATATACCATTAAGCGATTCGCGAAGCCGATGAAGATTTGCCATGTTGAGCTGCTTGGACTACAGTACCTGAGTGTTGAGTAAGATACCACGGCCAGTGTATTCGAATAGCATGCGCGAACACGGGGAAACCCCAGATCACAAGGTTATAAGTTCACTGACGTGTCAACATGGACGTTCACTTAAATCGAAACGTTCAGATAACCAGTGGACAAGTACCAGTCGACTGCTCGGATTTTCTACTCACGCGGATGTGAAAGCCGTCCACGTCCACTCAAATCAAAAAGTCCTTAATATTAGCTAACTACTCACAGATTCATAGGCCTGCTGTGCTTGTTCATAAAACCCTTGCTGCTCATACGCTATTCCTGTTGCTGTGTCCGGGAACTTGCACCGCTTCTGCCACAGCCCTGCCCACATATCTTCCTCTTCTAACAGTTCATAAATCCCAGCAAGCGAATCAAGTGTTTCCTGTAGAAAAAAAAAGCAAAAATCATATGTCTTTCTTAATTGATAAGCTCATATTTTCATCAAAAAAAAAACTGTAGGGAGAAACTATAATCATCCTACACTATGACACATCTTAAGGTATTTATTCTGTGATTGGCCAAGTTTTAAGCCTGGTTTCCATAAAATCGCTACACTCTATGACCAACAGTTTTTGGCTATGCTTATTGGTTGGTTGAATCAGGCAGTCTGAATCATTGCATCAGAGACAGCTATGCAGTATAAACGATTGCAGTGAAAACAACATAGAAAAAGTGTAGCAACTTTATGGAAACCAGGCTTTAGGCTCAATCTCTTAAACATGTAAGCTGTTAGACTAATCACATGACAATCACATGATTATGAGGGATTACTATAAAGGTAAAGACAACATGATTATAAGCATGTCAACTTATATGGCACAGTGGTAAGCATTGTGGCTTGGGTGCAATCACATTAATAAAGTCATTGAGCACGGTACTCTATATAACAATGAAAGCAGCTAGATGGAATATAACACCCCCCTGGTTCAGTGCATAAATAGTGGCTACCACTGATTTTAACCAACTTCAGTATTCTGCTCTTGTTATAAATACTAAATTACTATCAAACATTAATAAAAAAATAAAAGATGCATTGACTAACCTGCTGAAGACTAGCTGTGTTGTCAGGCTCAAAGAAATCATAGACGCTTCCTACGTTAATGTTGCGTGGTTTATGCTGCATGTTGAATCCACTCTCAATGGCCTGTTGTTCAAGGATGAGCACAGACCGATGCCAGAGATTATGTGTTTTGGACAAATACTATGGGAAAACAATGGAAAATGTGAAATTAAATATTAATATGAATTTAGTTAATTAAATAATAATAATGCTAAACTTTACTTCTGTGGATATAGGATGCTATATAAATTTGATGAACATTGAACAAAAAAGCACAAAGTACAATAATAATAAATCATGGCTAAATCCATTCTATTTCTTGTTCTATTTGGAACAGGAATGTTTCTAATTGCATGTTATATTGTTCTGTTTCTAACCACAATATACAATTACTGTACATATGAGATTGTGATAATGCTAAGCCTACCTTTAGAACACATGGCCTGATGGAAATTGTTGGAACACACTGAGCGACAGCTTCCAACATGGTGTTGATAGTACTAGGATTACAGTCCTTCTGATGATGGTGACTACCACTACAGAGGAAGGGTCCAATCTCCTGAGACAGAAGCTGAAATATAATGAAAAAAATAAAAACATTACTGATCTGGCTGACAATAAGTACAATTGAAATACCATATAAGTGGAGCTGAAGCTTGGTAAATCAAGAAACTTGCATTCAAATCCTAACTTTGTTATACTTTTCAAAACCTTTGACATTTGCCTAAATAGTGTCATTATTACATCACATCATGTCCAGACATCAGTTTTTTCAAAGAAAATTTGATAGCTTGGACAGGACTTAACAGTTCACTGTGTGTTCAGTCATGCATAACTTGTGCATTAGAGTTGCCTCAAGTCTCTAATTTATTGACTTTTCCTAGTGTTTTTTTGGAGCACGCCACCACCATCTGTTTTGTTGCGTTGTTGAATTTGTATTGGAATGAAAGCATATTAATATTGACTTACTGTTTGTTGTTTTTCACTTAAAATCTTCCAGAGTTTTGGAAACATGTCAATCCACACAGAATGACTTAAATTTGTGCTATTGTGGCATAAGTTGGAAAGAGCCGTCAGGAAATTAAAAGTCTGTAAAAAAAAAATAATTTTAATATACAACAGGAATAAAATAGAGGTTACAGAAAAAACCCCACCAAATCTTTACCTGTACTTGATTACTCTATAATGAAGTGAAATGCTGTCTATGAGAATAGAAAATTTATTTTAAATATAGGTACTTGGTAAGAGTCAGGAACTGTATTTTGTTGACAATTCTGTACAACCTTTAAAAACAGAGTGTACACAGCTAGATGAAAACAATCTTAGTAGGACAAATGTCAATTTTGAACAGGCAGAAGGTGGCCCTTGTGATCCCTTTAGTTGGTCTAGATCTGCCGGCCACTGGTTTACACACTAAGGAGATGAAGATATGGAGGGAGTTTTTGTTATAAAGGCTGTAAAACAAGAAAGAGTGTTATCACCTAACCTTAAATTCTCTGAGCTGCTCAAGGAATTTCATTTGTCTAGTAATCAGCTGGCTTAAGGTCTGCTTGTTGTCAGATGACTTCTTAAACGACGAGCCATCAGGTTGATTCAATTCAACGTCCACATCAATATCCTGTAGAAAATATAAATGCAATATCCATCAATAATAATATGTACGTTTTTATGTAGCACTCTACATATACATCTCAGAGCACTTTTCCACATTATTACCCCAGTCATTGGAACCATGCCTATGGGGGAAATTCCATAGTTGCTGCATTTTGCACTTAAACCTCTTCAGATACCCACTTATAGTCCTTGGTAGAGAGGAGCAACACAGATAAAGTACCTTGCTAAATAAACAATAAACAAAATAGTGCCAAACCACTCCAATAAACCAAGATACATGTGATTAAAGTCTAAAATAAAATTCAACATTCAAAAGTGCAATATTAAAAAAAAAAACACTGCAAACCTCTACAGATTCAACATCCATCGGTTCCTCTTTCATTTGTAGAGCAAGTGTGAAAGCCGTTTTGTCATGCGAGTCAGCTAAGCCAATCACAGAGGTGATTGCAGGTAGTTGGGAGGAGTTAACAGTTGTGATGGACAGACCACTCACTGTCACTGCCATAATAAGCTAAAGAAATAAAATATAAACATTAGTTAGAAATGAGATGCTAGACATATATTTGGAAATATAAACAGGAAAATCAACATTTTGTTATGGAAATAGCTAACATGCTGTATATAAACACTATAAATACCCACATATAGAATACACTACAAAAAAATCTATATAATCCAAATTGAATGAAGTTCTTTACAGAAGCATAGTACCCTATTAAACACATTAATCTATTTAAAATAGTTTAAATAATAAACACTTACTTCTATACATTTCTTCAGCCAATAGTGACTTTGCATAGATTCCCAATTCTGTGACGCTGTAATGTAGAGCAACCTATCAAACAGCCGCTTCTTAATACTGTGATTAAACACAGAGAAGAACTTGGCACGAATGTGAGGCTGTTTACATCGCAATCCCGACAAGAATGCTGGCTCAAGTTTTGCTGTAAGCTCACTAGCTGCAAGACTTTCATCTCTGGAATTGGCAAACAACAAATGTCACTGTATTGAATATAGTTTTAAAAAATATATATATTTCTGAATGTATAGACTGCTATTTCAAAGAACCTTGTAATTCTTCATCACACCTTTTTGATGCCCACCTTTTAGGGCCTCTCCACCTCCTCTTTATCATCTCTCCTCAGCCATTTCCTACTAGGCACGTTCCCTATCACTATCTACCTTAGTTATCTATTCTCTTCTAGGCCTGCCTATTGTCATTCCCCCTTGTTATCCAGCTTTACTAGACTTTTTAGCCTTTTATCATCGTTCATTTTGTAGCAAGATTTTCAAACAACAAAACACAGTATTGTGACGCTAACCTGTAAACAAAGTTGACAAGGTCAAGAAACTGAGCATGTAGTTCCAGCTCATCAGGGAACCGGCTCTCAACATATTGCATAAGTTTCACAAGAAGGATTGACTTGTCCCTCAATGCTGGCGATTGATTCATCATAATTTGAGTCTACAATACGACATCAACAGCAGTCATTATCAATGATACATATCATATATCAAATGAAAAGGTAAATTACAGAATAATTAATCAAGCAATCAAGCTAGGGAGTTTGTTAGTTAACAGCAAAGAGTATACAACTGCAAGTGGTATGTGTGCCTACAAAATCAGAACTGTCAGTCTTGCTATTCAATACTCTTTGTTAAGAGGAAGTAATGGAAACTTTTTAGCAAACTAGGAGCCTGATGAAAAGAGAACAAAATTAAAAAGCAAGCTAAGGGCCTAACATGGCCTGCATGAAGACAAAAGGACATAGAATGTAATGAAGTTACTGAAAAGTCATCTGTGTATTGAACACATTAAATTATTGTTATTGTCGTATTCCAGAACACAGTTTGTTCCGAGTCTATGTTGTGCAGAGAACGTAGGAGTTGTGGATGAGTGAATCCATTCTAGTGTTACCTCATTGCGTGAATCGAAAGCGCCGTCATTAAGAGGAATAAAAATCTGTTGAGCATTATGTGTGGGGATGTGACAAACCTGATGATCAAGCAATGAATATTTTTATTAATTTCACAAACCTTAATCTTAATCCAATCCTCTACCATTTTGACAATGGTTTTCAGTACTTTAGGTTCGGAGGACTTTTCAATGAGCTGTGACAAAATTATCTGAATGAAGTTACGTTTCATGTCGTTACTCATTACGCCCACACGGTTCTTAACAAGGTCTAGACTAATCACCAGCAGCTCTGATGCAACTGTAAAAATCAAGAAGTTAAATGTCAAATAACTGATACAATAGCGTTCACCTACTGAAAAAATATAAACCATCTAATAACAATTTTAAATTAGATACAGGGCTTGTGCTGGTTAATTAAAGCAAGTATTAATAAGAATATAAAGCACACAAGTCCACTATAAGCAGTGATCACAGCAAAGGACTGAAGTTCATAATTTATCAATACAGTATTAATAAATAATAATTGACAAATGAATAACCACATTTTTCCATCAAATCTTGATAAATCCTCATCATTCATCCTCCATTAACATAAAACTGTCTGTGATGCAGACAGCAGCATGACTTATACACATACATTAACTTGAATGCAGTGACTGTGGGACTATAACATGTGTGGACTATTATTGCAAATTATGTATTAAAATAATAGCAAGAGAATTTCAACACACCTGGTATGCCATCCCCAGCTGCTGATGGAGAGAGGTGTTCTCTCGTCATCTTGGTGAGTGCCCTCATAAAAACAGATATAAGTCGATCGATGTAGCTCACGTTGTTCGTACAAGCGGCTTTCAGGATCATTAAAGTGCCAAAGAGGCTAGACGTTGGAGTGCCGGTTGCAGCCCTGGACAGAAAATGATACAAATATTAATTTTTGACAATATTACAGAAGCACAAAAAAAATTTGAAAATGCAGTTGAAATGGAAAGCTGGGGAAAGCTCTATAAGCCATTCTTGTTTCTATAGGAGACCCCAGTTCACTGTGTTAATATTTTTTGTACTTACTTCTCATAGCTATTGAGGCCTTCATAGATCACTTTGCCAACACTGGCATACAAGCATTCAAGCTCTTCGTGTTTAGAAGCTACCGTTGATGTGCCTGAAAATAAACAGATTTAATCAAAAGAGACAATAAAATACACACATACCAATGGTGATGCTGGTATTCCAATATTCCCCAAAAAAGAATGAGTATGTTAGTGTGGTTCTACATGTACGTACACAGGGTAGTCAGATGGATAGTTATATTATTTTACTAAGATTGTTCCAATTGGAGGAACCATAAACATTTGTCAGTTTATATACAAAATATTAAAACAGATATTTTATTCAATCATTTTTGTTATTCATCAGCAAACGTTTTGTAAATCAAACTTCCAATTCCAACTAGGCTTTCAAAATGCGATCATTTTATGTTCTCAAAGCTGTATTTCATGTGCAAATTGCCCCAACCAAATACATTCAATATGTGTTTGCATTTTAACAGGAAGAAAATAAGTGGGAATAGGAAATACATGCAATGGTGAAATGCTACAAAATTGCTTTACAACAAACTTCACAGAGTGACTTACTTGATTCTGTCGGGAAGAGACTCATAAGCTTTGTAAGTAGAGTGTGAACTGCACGTATGACCTTTGAATTTGAGCAGGTCAAACATGCAGCAATACCTCTTTGCAGTGGCTTAAAACTTGATAAAATCATTGGCTTTTTCTGTAACAAAATTGTTGATATCTTTAAAAAATAGTAACTAAGCTGAAAATTTTATGATTTCATCATTTTGTACCATTATTCACGGACTCATAATAAGACACCTCCATCCTTATGCCATTTTCTTTTACAATCTGGAATTACCACAATATAAATAAATAAAAAAATTTTGGAATTAATTACTTAAACATATTAGGAGTTTTTAGTATTGCACTATATGAATCTATATTGATAGCAAGACATGTGACATTATATTCATTATAAGTATATCTTACCATGACACTCAAGAGAAAGCTGAGGATTTCAAGGCCAGCACAAACATTCCCATAATTCACTGAAGTGCTCTGTTCCTGGTAAATAAAAAATATATATAAAATTATTAAAAACTAACAAACTACAGACAACTTTGTTTTGACTTAATTAAAATCCTTATTTTTTTTTTGGCAGTATATAATTTAAATTAAATCATGTATTATCCACAATAAGCAGGTGTTAGGAGTAGAGGAGATGTTTTAATCTGATTAACCAATAAATAGACAACTTGGTATCATCTGATTGGATAATCAATTAACCAGTCAATGTAATTTAATAGCATATACAAAACTGGGGAAAAAACCCATTGCATTTACAATTGCTTACCACTGAGAGGAAGAGTTTTTCCATAAAATTCAATTTCAACTCTGACTTCGGCCAGACGTCTGGCCTCAGAGCCGTCTTCAGGAACATGATGCAACGACGTGACAGCTGCTCTCCTGACTGACCTGCTGCTGCAGAGGAAGCCTCGTTGACCTGACACGCTATTCGCAACAGGAAGTTCACAACAGCATCAGAGTAGTGCTTGTCAATGGCTTTGCTAGACTCTACGGAGATACTGGTCTTTGTTACTGTTCCTGATGCATTCCGGACACGTTTAGGATCTGGGGCGGAATCTAGCGATGCTGGTCTTTTCAAGGCCCCTGCTCCTGCTACTGCAGTTGCTGATGTTGATGCTGCAGCTCCTGCAGGTGTTCCAGTTTCTGCTGCTACAGGCTAAATACAGAAAAAAATAAATTATTAAATAATGTTATGTACACAATAAACCAACATTTTTATGTATACATGGTACTGTATGTACATTGTATAGACAAAACCACATTTTGTTTGCATTTACAAAGTTAATACATTCTCTTAATTCTCATAATATTAAAACCAAGCCATTTAATGCAAAATTCCTCATGACATAATGGCATCATCTATGGTAACTTACCATAGTCTCTGTATTGGTATCATGTTCTTTGATCCGTCTCACTTCCCATTTGATGATGACCTCTGCAAGGTCAACTGCTAGCTTACGATGCTCTAAAGTAGCATTGGGAGTGAACCCTAACCTTTGAACTGAGTTCACCATATTTTGAATGAGATGATGTCGAACAGGGTAATATACTTTGAAATGCTTCACAAGCAGTTGGCTAGGCAAAAAAACAAGACAAATATCAAAATCAACAGTTACAATGTTAGTTTAAAGGAGTGTCAATGTTGGCTTAAGTTAGTTTACCCAGGTAACACAATGAGTGTGTTTACCTTCCCACCATATGCCAGTACCCATACAGTGCCTTGCCCAAAGACACAAGCCAATATAAAAGCAAGGTAGTTGAACTCCAACCTCAAAGTTCAGTGTCCAGGCCACAACTGCTGCACCAAATGCTTACACTAGAGAAATACATATTGCAATACAATGTTACTGCAGAAACTTACAGCATATGAACAAGCTGAGCTACTGTGTGTCCCTCCTCTACAATGATCTTCTTGGTCCAGTGGGTCAACATAGTGTTGCCCTCTTCCATCCTAGTCGGTAGAGCCGGGGTCAGAATCTCCAGAGCTTGACGTACTACGGAGCGAGCCTCTGGAGCATGGGCCTTCAATAGACTGTGAAACACCTTTGAAAACAAAATAATTTAATTGCCAATATGTATATAGTTTATTATTCATAATCTCATATATTATGACAGGTATATTTTTCTAGTAATAAACTTTTTTTTTTCTATAGCATATAAAATTTGGAGCAGTGATTGACAAGGCATGCATCTATGGGAGAACTGTGGTGAACAAGATGCCTGGTACTCTACCTGGAGAACAATTCGTTTGTGGATGGCAAACTTGGCAATGATATGAGATAGAAGTAGGTGGCCATGGTACTTAGTTGCAGGATCTACACAGTTCTTGTGGATTAAACACGGCCATGCAAACGTCATTAAACGACGCAGTTTACTTCCTTGTTTCCGATCAGCAGCATCATGTATATGAGGTGCAGCATGTTCAACTAGCAATGCAGCAAACTGAAGTAGCAAGATCCGTGTGGAATCAGACGTTCCATAAGGATTGTCGGGATCAATAACCTTCTCAATAAAGATGTTGACCAGATTATTCGGGTTGCTACCACTTGGGTTAGGAGGCCCACCAATCAGCTGTAAGGAAAAATCAATAAAACAAAATAACGCATGTTTAGTTTTATGAAAAACATGTAACAATAATAATTTCATTAATTAATACTGTTATTATTGTTATTGATATCCATCATTATCATTCTTTTGATAACATTTTTTTTTATTCAATAATTCAATTTTACACTGCAATACACATTTTATTACACATTAAAGAGTTTAGGATACTGGTTTTTTTTTTTACTGAAAAAGAGTATTGGGTATTTCAGCCATGTGTGTAATCTATGGGACAGCAGAAATTCACTCAATATATTTACCCCCAACCCTCTCATTTAAAATTAAATAACCTTTGTAATTTTGTACTGACCTCTTCTCCTTCTTTCTTGTCAAATGAAGCTGCAAACATCGGAATGATGATAAACTGGAGAGCTTTCCCCTTCAATATCTGAGGGAAGTTTTGGTCATGGAACAGCTCAACAAACTTCAAGAAAACTTGGCGTTTCTGATTTACAGAATAACCCTATGAAATAAACAATAACATATAATGCATTATTAATGATATGTTTAACGTTTTTATAACGGCACATCCTGCAAAGGACCTCATGATCCGTAACTGCAGGGTAACAGGTTCTGTATGGACCAGTACACTGGGGTAACCCGCTACTTATCACGAAAAATTCACTGGGTTTTTTAAAGTGTGCATGAGTCAATTGTGTACACTGGGCCTACGGTTTATAGTTCTTATCCAAAAAAAACTTGCTCCTCCACCAGAAACATAATCAAGCATGCTGCTTGAACCCACGTCAAAATATATGGCTGTAGGTTGCGGCGCAAATCCCTTAACCGCTCGGCCATTCAACTCGCCCTAAAAGTCTCTAACAGTCTTATCAGTGCACTACAACATCAGTGGTAAAAATGAATGGAATAAGCATACCTGCGCAACCTTATCCTCAAGAAAGTTCCTGAAGAAGACAAAGTTTGGAAGGTAGCGATTTGTGAAGACACGGAGAAGTTGAAACAACAGTTCAATATCCTCTGCATGATGCCTATGGGAAGAAAGAAGAGAACATAAGAGCATGAATTTTACAATCCAATGGCAAGCATACTAATAAAATCAGAAACCTTTACCATTGATTTAATTGGACAGCCATTTTAAATTATTTAAAAAAAAATATAAAAAAGGACATACTCTATGTAATTGAGTAGGCACTTGACCAAGAGTTTAGGTTCATTCCAGTGAATAACTCCTACATTGTCCACACGATGGCGCTCTTGGAATTGATCGGATGTCCAGATTCGCTTCAGATGATTGGCTAAGACTGGCTGCTTAGGCAGCCAATCAGGACTGTATTTGACCAGAATACTGATGATAAGTATGGTTTGGTACTGCAGCTCCAGTCGGGTCAAACTATTTGGACTGTTTGGCCGTGCAGTTGGCTAAGAGAGAAAAATAAATATTAGATAAAAACTGCTATAATGCCCTACAGGTGTATCTCAGAGTAAAAGTAAAGTGTAATGGTATGTCAAAGTTTGTTGTAATTGTGGCACAGAGGTGCCAGCTTCCAATTAAGAGGGTTTGAGGCTAAGACGCTAATTACAACAGCATCATTATGGAACATTCCCACAGACCCCCAAGATGTCCCTTGGGTGTTTGAACCAGAGTAATATCTTGAAGCACATAGAGGTCTACAAAATATCTTGACTTGGATTTGAAATATTGATCTTGTACTATAAAACTGACAATGTGCAAAAGAAAAAGGGTAGAAAATTGTACTTTTTAGTAGTCTGAGCATGCCCATATCAAGGTCAACATATACAAACATACACCACATACACACAACATAGGTTTGTGTCAATTGACCTTGGATACGGGCATGTGCATTTTAAACTACGAAATGGCTTATTGCTTGCTACTTACCTGAGTCTTGGCAAAAGCTAAATTAACCAACTTGGCTTGGTTACTTTGAACAACCTTACGCAACTCTACAGCCTCTCCTTGCTTCAACATGTGCTGAAAGGCAGTAAGAAAAATAACAGTATATTACAACAAGTTAATTGAAAAACAAGCGCAACGAAATAGTTTAAACAGGCTTATATTAAAAACCTGAAACAGATGATAAAATATTCATAGTAAACAATTAAGTTTTTTTTTTCTCAACAATGACAATATATCTACAAGTAAACAAAAAAGATGGGTTGTTTGTAGTTCTTCATATTTTTTATACAGACTTACTGCAAATAGTTTGTTGTACTGCTGTTCCTTGAGGTTGTTTTCATGTAGAAAGAAGTCAACAGTCTGCTGTGGATATCTCACAAGGTATTTGATCAATGGTTTACGTAGGGGACTTCCAATCTACAAACAATTAAGAAACATGTATAAATTTTGAAATAATACATAAAATAAAAAAGTAATATATTTATTTTTAAATCTAAAAATCATGTTTAATATTAATATTTTTTTTTGAGATTTTGGATTGATTGGGCCAGGAACTTTCGTAAACATTGTGTGCATGTATTCTCAGTTTAACACAATTTAATCTTGCAACCCTATATTCAAAGTAAAAAGTTAGCAGTTCTCATGCCAATCTAGGCCACACTAGATAGGCTCTCTTTAGAAGCCTTTTACGAATGGATGCAGAAAATCAAGTTGTCCCTCCCCTGTACCACTTGATTATAAATTGATGCAAAATTTACTGATAGAAAACTAATTAAATCCTTATAAACTAACCTCCATCATGAGAACTTTCTCTGCTCTGATTGTTAATATCACAAGCGGCTCCAGTAGTTTCAGTGATGCTGCTGCTGTTGTATGGAACATATTCAATATGGCTGAGCAAATCTTGATGCTCTGTGCATTTGTTCGTGTATTCCCACCTTTCATGGCAATGATTGAAACTTCCAGCCATTTTTTTAGGTGTGCCTGGAAAAAATTAATTATCATTCCTTAATCTTAGTATAACAGTTTATTAAAGTTAGGTATCAATGACTTTTTTGTCAATTAACTAAAAAAGTATTTACATACCAACAACTGCTCACATAGCTTTTCGTTGAATGCATTAGGGAAGAGTTGAGTGAGGCTATGTAAACGTTTTATAACGTTCAGGTTCAAACTTCGATGATCACCCATTAAGGACAATAGAGGGCGCACATTGGAACGCACCAACTCCATGTCAACCGGATGTCCAGCAATAAACTGTGAAAAGAGACAAACATAACAAAATATCAACAAAAACTTTTGGTTCTATATGTAATAAGACATTTAATAATTTTGTATGAAAATATGCCTAAATATGGTCATGATGACATCACATCATGCACATATATAGGCACATCATGACTATATATGGGCATACAACAGTTTGCTAGTGTTGACAGAGCTCAAGCAGGAATTCGATTCACAATATAAAGAGACACAACATGGTCTACATAACTTAAGTTCCATCATGAGGCTTGTTAGAGCGTGGAGATTGTGGTCAAAAAAAAAAAATACCTGTCACTTAATGTAACTGAATTGAGGGCCATGCTTTAAAATAAATACTGTATATACACAATATTCTATCTATCAACATTTATATCAAGTTATTTTGAAAAAGAAAACATTATAGTTTCTCATTCTCTTAAAATGATACAAAAATTGAATAACAGGAATGTTAACATAATTTTCTGGTCATTATGATGAAAAAAAAAGTATTGATTTGAACCTACCTTCTTCATACACTCAGTTCCAGCTTCTTGCAATTCTGGATTTGAGGAATTTAAGGCTTTATACAATGTATTGAAGATCTTCTCACGGACTTGGGGTATGTAGAAACATGCAGCTAGGGCCTCTGTAAAGACAAAAATTACACTTCTCAGTTCTACATTAGTATAGGGAAAAATCAGTTTTAGCAAAAGAACCAAACAGGTGAAAAAAAAAAATGAGAAACGCTCAAAATCAAATGTGCGAGACCTCTTATGTGATTACACCAACATGCAAAACCATGCGATAATGAGTGAATTACAACTAAGGCAGCTGATGAAGGTGGTGTGAAAATCATTCACTTCCTACCAGGTACCGTTTATAGCCCTGGAGGAAGAGAGGTAAATATATAAGTGTCTTGTCCAATGACACAAGAAATGTGATAAGCATTTGGTTTCAAACTGTCAACCTTACTCCTGCACCACATCGATCTCATTACGGTAATATGTTTGATGACTTACTCAGAGCACCGATTCTCAATGGAATCAAGGACGTTACAGACTTGTAGCATGGCAACTTGCTAAGAACGGCATCTTCAGCTTCACAAAGATTCATCAACTATGAATAAAAGATGAATATGTTTAATTACATCATATACATGTCATTGTAGGGGTGACAAAAAATGGCATTGTCAAGGTACGCAATTTGACAATATAGTATTTTCAAAATGTAAGCTATGGTCATTTCATTTAAAAAAACCTTTTGATCAGTTAAAACTCTAGTTCATCTCATACAACCTAAAGAATAAACAAGTAACAAAAACTGATCTTAAGGTTAGGAAAGGTGTATCTATCATTCCTGATGATGACATAATTAATGTTGAAATATTGAATCCCAACACGATGGCGTGCATTTCAATACTTAGAGTATGTATTATACTTTCTTATCTGAAATTAATCAGTGGACCTTTCGGTGTATCTATCATATAATGCAAAATGGGATGGAATATTCCATTGCTATATATTGGCTTATCAAGGTGGGTATTCACAACATAGACTAAACAGTATTGTACCTCAGTAAAAAAGACTTTGTGTTCCATTATTTCCAAGTTAATAGTGAAGAGTCTCGGTTGTAATGTTGTACAGAAGGTGTTACCATCCATCAGACCCATCTGGGCATTGGCCGGTTGATGTCGTAGCAGGTGCTTCTTCGGAGGAATCATGTCAGCCAGAACTTCTTTATGAGGATCCATGATGTCTGTCACACTTTTACCAGTTATCACTGCTATCTGCCTCAATGAATTCATGGCCTAGAGAAGAGGTATGATTTAATATATAATGCTCTGTCCAGAAAACCTAATTTTCTTTAATGAAAATGTTGCCATATATGGGTATGATGATGCAGTATCACATGAAACATGATACTGTGAACAAAGATTTAGACAGAAGTGGTCCTAAATAATCAGTTTATTTTGATGGATAACCATCACATCCTATTAGTTACCTATCTTAACTCCACATGCAGTCAGAGCCCACAAAGAGATGAAATGTGGATGTCAAATTATGTGGCAAATGCCAGAGATATGATCCTATATGCAATTGACATCATTTTTCCTCTATTATGAGTAAGTTACAGATAATTGTCGCTGACAAATTGATAATGGGGACAAAAATTACATCATATCCTTTTATATAGTAATGAAATTAATGTACTAAAATCATCCAAGTTTTATATGACTTGAATCATTATTGTACTAAATATTCTGTACTACTGGCTGTAACACACACCTGCTCTCGCACTGTCTGATTAGGCGAAGTTGCTTCTCGTACAAGCTCCTTTGTGACATCACGGAAAGCCTTCTTCTTTGCTTCCACTGTGTTTGGATCTTTCGCGTCTTCTTCTGAAAGGTCCGAAGCACAGATTTGTAACAGGGCTTCAAGGTCAGTCTTAGCATGGTCAAGAGCTCCACTTGATACCTGTGGTCAAGGGTCAAAGTTTAATCAATTTTGTGTGTATTTATAGACAGAATAAAATATACATAAATATTACTGTATTATTATTATGTTTCTGTTGAATGTAAATAAGAGATATCCCTTCTACTTAATTTAAAGTTTGTTCAAAAAGAATTTTTTTTCATCATAGAGTTGTCAGTTGTCTCCAAAATATGATGGGATGAACAGAGCTATGTAGTTAAGCCAAGATTACAAAACAAAAACAAAATTATTATACTACAGCAAACTAAAAAACAAGGCAAGTCAAAAAAAAAAAAAAAAAATCAGATAAAATTTCTGGATATAGTCATGCATATACCTCTTTGGTTAGGTCCATCATTACAAAGAAAATGGCTTTCAGAAACTGGTAGAGGTGGTTGAAAACCCATATGGTGGACATCTTTTCCATCATAAATTTGATTGCTATGCAGCCCCCAAGTTTTGCATACCAAGCTCTTTCGTAACAGCATCCACACATCTTCTCCACCAAGTAATCAAAGATTGGTAAGCTGCAGGCCTAGTGGAAAAATGAAAATGTATAAAAAAGGTGTATCATCATAAAAATGCACTTACTACAGCAGATGTATATCATAATTTATATCAAACGAATTCAAAAACAAATTCTAATTCATGAAATATTTACCCTCTCTTTTGACCCCAGCACGCTAGTTGCAGTGTCAATCATGAAGGTCAAAGCAACTTGACTTGTTTTGCAAAGTTCTTTCTCTGTGTGTGCCATGCAAGTTGCAATCGCATCGATGATAACATGGGGATCCATCCCCTTCTGGACTTTGTAGCGGTTGGATATCGGCAATGGTCCAGCCTGCTGCGTGATGGACACAAAAGTGAAATGGCACACAAGGTTGACCATGAAAGGTAGAGCACTTGTACGGAGATCTTTGATTGTAGAGGCAACTAAATAAAAAACAAATATAGGATTTAATTGTTGATACTCTGTGGGTATCAGAAAGACAAAAAAAACTCTTCATGCTGTTTATGTCAAATTTTATTTGACATAAACATGACATACCTAAATATGGTCATGATGACTTCATGTCATGACTATATATAGGCACATCATGACTATATATGGGCATACAACAGTTTTTTTTTTTTAAAAGAAAATTTTATAATGTGGACAGAGGTTTAGTACCTAACCAAATACAGGATGTTATCTTGTAAAATGAAGTTGCATGTAGCCATAAAAAACAATGCAATTATTTGTAAAGCAAGATATTACCTATCATAGCAGTCAATGCCTGTTCACACGCCTTCCTTGATAATGTATCAGAACACTTGTACATCGGCTGGCTGGACCTTGGGATCTCGCCTCGTGTGAACCTGCATTAAAACAAAATACATTGAAAATATTAATAATAAAATCAATCACGATCACATATTACAAATTAATGTTTTTTTTACATTTCAATGGGTTTAGGTTTATTCATAAAGTTCATAAAGAGTTAAATGGTAGAAATCAAATCAAACGTAATGGCATAAATAGTGTCTTAATTAACAGCTTTAAAGAGATTTCTAATTAAAAACAATTATTTTTTAATATATTATTGCAATAGATAATACTGCACATTATTATTTGATAGATGATGCATATTTTTTCTTTACTGTTGATATTGTAATTGTGTTCTTGGGAAACCACTCAATAGTTCGCTTTTTGTTGTTCCTCTCTTTGTTTTTGTTTCTCATTGAGTCTGTACTTGTCTTTTGTATTTTTGATTGAAATAAATGAAATGAAATTACTAGAACAAAATGTCACTGGCAACAAAGCCCAGAATGAAAGCAATAATAATTCCAACAAAAGTGATTATGTGTAAATTTTTTATTTTACTTTTTTAAAATGTATATATTAGAACATGGTGGTATTGAAATATGGCAAAAATAATTGAATATAAAATATGATTTATAAATCAATTTACAACATGAAGATAGGGTGACTTACGCTGAATGCGAAAGCAACTGTTGAACCATTTGTCTATTATCGTCCAACATTATCATAGAGACAAGAAAATGTCGGACAACCTCCCAGGCTTGTTTACGGTAGAAGGCATCAGTAGATGGTGACTTTAACGCATCCAGAGCTGATTCAATGATCTAGAAGGTTATTAGTGGAAGGAAATAAGTTAGTAGAATACACAAATTACATGAATTTATGCCAAACTCTGCACATTAATATCAATGTGTGGATAAGCGATAGATGGCCGTATCCACTATGAAGTCAAATTATAAAATATGAACTACATAGTGTTGTGTTTTCATTGATGTTCCAGTAAATAATTTGTATTGAATGCATATTTACTACACAACTGGTTTAATTTCTTTATGTTTTGATTACTTATAATTACAAATGTACTGTATTACCTTGGAAACCTTAAGATAAATTGGTATCTTGTGATCCTGAAAATAAATGACAATGCAGGGCCCATCCGTGTCCTCACTCCTGTAATTCAGCTGAATAAAGAATATTAAATGGTTACTTAAACTGGATTAAACTGGATCAGACTAGTGGATAAAACCAGACCATACTAGCAAATTGGTCAATTGGATTGGATAAAACTAGATCACACTACTACCCAGTGTGCTTTCAAAATTATCAATACACAAAAATAACACACATATACATAGACAAAACTAAACTTCCAAAAACTATGACATTCAGTTAAGTAACACACAGATTCACCCCCAAATTTTGATATAAAAAAGACATACAAACAGCTGCTGCATTGAGATGAATGAGTACTAACCTTCTGTGGTTCTTTCAACATCTTTCGATTGCCTCCACCAAATTTCCCAAGCACTCTGAATGCAACCTGAGCAATGCTGTCATTGCGATTTCTAAGGGTTCGCCATATCGCCTGAAATAGTAAATGATGACATAGTGTATGTGAATACTACTAACAAAGCTCATCAGAAGTATTTGGGAACATACTGAATATTTAGTACAATCAACAGGTAGAGCAAAACATCACTCTTATGATATTTTCTGATGCAAATACACATCAAAATTTCATTCAGAACACTACACCAAACGAATGTCAAAACACATCAGGGTAGAATCATGTACTTCGACCACCAAGCTATAAGATTATCATTATTACTCTATCTCTTGTTTACACAACTATGCAATAAACTTTACAATTATGAGTGATTTTTTAGAATAATATTATGAAATTGGCGTTGTAGACAATTTGAAAAAAATGCTTACCTGCATCAGTTCAGCTCTTACAGGCTGAATATGTTCATATAAAAAGTCAGGTTGAAGATTGTCAACACACAGCTCCAATGTACGTAGACCCTGTAAACACAACGAAGAAACCAGTGTTATACCATATTCAGACTACACTCTGTTGTGATCGGTTGAAACAGCGTCGGTGGTAATCCAAAACTAATTACTCCCGATCGCAACCAACAAGTGCATTCCAGAAAAACTTTATATTCTGGAGTAGGTAAAACAGTACTATTCCTCCGGTGGCTAGACCTATATTGACTGACCTCAGCCAATTAGAGTCTGTGGAATTTGTTGATCAGATTCCATGGAATTCGGGAGTATCTTTCACAAATGATTGTGAATTGCGATTTGGTGTCGCAATTGGTACAATCAATCGTTAAATGCGATGCTAGTCTGAATAGGGTATTAAATTTTCACTTTTGCAGTAAAAGCATGTTAATGGATCCTTCAAACTGCTAAGAATTCAACTGAATATTAAGCTATTAACTTCTAATACTAACATTATCATAATTATTGAGATTTTATATGATGTGCAAATGTTTGAAATGCAAATTTAATATATTTCACTGGGATAAATGAAAACATGGTTACTAACCTGGCTAACAAGTGTCTGGGATCCATTTAAAGCTGACACTAGAGGGTCCATTAACATGGGAAGATACGGCAGCAGGGAACTCAAACGGACTGGCACAGTAAGGCAAAGTTCAACAAATAGATCTTTCATGTGCTGTTTGTGTAGACCACTTTGAAGTTGGTTCAAACCTGGATGAATGAAAATTAATTAAATTAACTTATTCCTTTTCAACTTAATAAAGATATATAGTTTTTTCATAAGTGTGCAGACCTTATTATATCTGTGTAAATGCAATGTATTGTATGTCCAATTATGCTTTTATCATTTATTATATCTTTATAGAAAGACTCAAACTTGGAACAAAATTTTTAATGAAAGAGTATCAAATTGGAATGATTAACTGTGTGTTCCAGCGTACATTAAAAGAAATAGGCAGAGCTAGCTGAGGCAGTGAATCTGAAGTCATATGGCTTCCTGGTCCATTCTCACGACTAGATAAGTTTAATTAAGCTTTCTAGTTCAACTTCATATTATATGTGGAAAGGACAAGCCAAATCAGTCACTTGTCGCAAATCCTGTTTCAGAGATAATGGCCAAAACATGCTGGAATGTCAAAATTTGTGAATCAATTTTATCGCACCAAACTAACCTTTATACATCTATATATCATGCTATGCTCTTGTTTTCCCCATTTTCAATGTTAAAACAACAATTTTTAATGATTTGGTGATGATTTCTGGCTGAGAAATGCCTAAAATCATAAAATTTAATGGCTGATTTCTCAAATATTGTTCTTTAAACAACTGTATATTTAAACTTCTGTAACTTCATAATGAAATGTCGGATTCTTCTATCACTTTATAGTTCTCATTTTTTGTTTAATCCTGTATTATTAACTAAAAATTGATTTTTGCGACGAGGGCACTGGTTTGGCTTGTCTTTGCCACACATTTAAATACATACCTATTCTAAAATATTGATTTTTTTATTTTGCCATCTTAAAATTCATTATGACAAAAGAAGATGTGCATCATAATACCTTGTAGGAGGTTTGGTAGAAGAGGAAGGAATTCCTGATAAAGTTGATCATGACTACCGCCACCTATTGACCTAAACAGCGCCCTCAAAAGCAGAAAGTAGTTGTATGGCTCTTTGGCTGTTGTTGCAAGTTCCATGGAACGGTTGACTATTTTATGAAGGTGCGGCTTGAAAAATAAAAGTAAACTTATTCAATGATGAATCTTTATAGAGCCCCTTCAGCTTTGTTATTTTAATATTTATATTTGCTCCAAAAAAAATGTCTGTAGTTTGAGCAAAAGTAAATGCTTGCCGAGCCACGGTACACCACAGGTTACTCCCATCAATTCGCAGGTACCCATTTACAGCTGTGTAGACTAAAGCAATGTAGATAAAGTGCCTTGCTTAAGGACACAAGTGAAATGCACAGTGAAGGATAGAATCCCTGACCTCGATGTTGGGAAACCAAACCATTTCCACTGTGCCAAACCACCTCCAGTGAATTACTGAACTAATAGTGAACATGTAATCAAGATTTTCATTTAAATTAATGCATGCGGTTAGACGATTCCATTATTTTTCGAAAAATGATCTAGGTAGTCCAAGTAGATATTGTATAATATAATTTATTCACTAATATCAAACCAAATCAACACACACACACATCACATCTGGTATTAAACATACCTTCAGCATCTGCTCATTTTCAGCAGCAAATAGAGAGACTGAGCCAAAGACAAGCTTGAACAGTTTCAAGTACAAGTTGGAGCGTTCCAAGTTAGCTGAGGGTACAAAACAAAAACTGAGAATCAAGAACTATAAATAGAATAGCTGTAACATGTGATGAACCCAGGCAATCTGAAAGTTTAAGGCAATAAAAATCCTATATCTTATGGTATCTCAAGTTAAAGGGAGGACATACAGTAAGTCGCGGACCTTCTCCTTGAACTTCTCTACCTACCTCATGATTTCCTACTAACTATAACTTGCCAAATGTAAAAAAAAAACATTTGTAGCTGATACTTGAATCTGGGACTGTAGTGCTATAGTACATTTCTTATTATAATCTAATCATACCTTAACTTATTCTTTTGTGGTGGATATGAACTTCATAATATTTATATAAAAAAAAAAAATTCTATATGACTCACTGCCCATTTCCTCTAATCTATTCAGCAGATACTCCACTAGAATCGTCGCAAATGTTGCAGACGTGGTCGGATTTGCAAGAAACGCATTGGCAACAATCTGAAGCGGGAAGTTCTGATGGATACGTTCTACAACAAAGTCGATGGTAGTAGTGTAGATTTCCTTGAATGTTAATGGATGCATCATGGTGAACTGAAAGAGAATAAAAGAAATGCGGTTTTATATACAATTAACTTACATTTTTTTTAAATACTGTACCATGACTGTTCTTATTAAATATGTCTCAAAGCTTGTATTGTTAATACAAGTGTAAATGTTCAATTTTTCTCAATCCTTCGTATATCATTATGTCTAACTTGTAATAATTTATTAAGTAGTATGAATGTAACTCCAAAAATTTGCAACACCATTTTTATTCTGTTTCACTTTTATTTAAGCATCATCAGGAATAATAATAATTACTCAGTATATAATTTAGTAGAAAATAAATAAAAATTACAATTTACTCAAGCATAAAATGTATTTCAGACAATGCTACTGCTAAAATGCATACGAGGTGAGGGCATCATCAAGTGTTAAGTTTAATTAATATTATTCATTATCACTATCTATTATTCATATATTAGAGAATTCAATAATTTTTTATTATCATTTTTATGACCAAAATGTAGTATTATGTATTAAATAACAGATATGAAAAAAGACATACCACCCCAGCGAAGTGTTCAAGGACTTCCTTTTCTTCTTTTAAGCGCACACTTTGTGTGTTAGCTGGCCTCACTCCTAGCTGACCTGTAGCTGACACTTGAATCTGATATATATCAAGTGCCTGTAGTGCTATAATAATATAGAAATGCAACATTGTAGTTTGAGGTGAAGTAGTGAATTCTACTTACTGAGGGCTCGGATGATTGGGGCTACTCATCCAACACCGAAAGCCATCATCCAACACATATATGTGTATTGTGTATATATGGGAATTTTGAATTTAGTATTATAATTTTAAGTCTATACTGTCATTTGAAAAAAATATTGGTAAAACACTGAATTGCATATAAGATGATCAATATCATAAATCTTTTCTTTATTTAATTTTTTTCTCTTTTTTTCTTTATTATTTATATTTTTTTTCATTTACTAAAAATATCCTAGTAGGATTATTGACCGTACCATATTTCACCAACTTGACAAACACTGCTGTTTCTTTTGGGTGGAATTGTTTATTTTGAGCTGCAAAACTGGTTTCAGCTGAAAGAAAATTTGCATGGTCATTTTTTTCTATTTGCAGTTTGAAATTTATAACAAGTAAATTAATATTGATATATAGTATCTATTAATACAACTATAATATTATCATTATCTTGAGTTTTGGTTCTCTTGGGAAATCCAAAAATATGCAAAAATAACAAAATGATTATACTATTTTTTATATTGTTGTTATAAATATCTTGGTATCATGATAATATAACTAAAAATTACTTTAAAACAACCACTACAATAAACAATGATACCCAATATAACTATTGTAGTTGCTGTCTTTATTTGGGTCTATAATATTCATATTCATATGTAGAATAGGCAGATGCCAGTATCACTGTATTCTCTCTTATCAATCATATTAGAAAACTGACCTCCTCCAGATTTGCAAGAGCTGACACCCCATGTGATTGTCTTGACCCCACAGATGACCGTCTTCACTAGATTGCGACAGTCTGTCACAGTGTAGTTGTTGTGTTGTGCTGAATTTGTTGGTAAGTATGTCTTTGGTTTCACCTCCTCTTTGATTTCCTTATCTTTATCTTTATCGCTTCCAAGCAACGGCGTACCTGGGACAGTTACACCTGGAGTGGTTGCACCATTACCACCTGATGTAGACTGGAAGAGGTTTGACTGAGGTAGTCCCGGAGTGGGAGGAGCAGTCGAAGAGGGAGTTGACGGCACAACAACAGTGGTTGAGTTTGATTCTGATGAGGTTCCTTGAGTAGATGTCACCCCTAACGATAAGTTAACAGTTTTTTCTGTCGTACTGGAACTGTTTGCCTGACTTCTTCTGAAATATGATAGAAAACGTATATATTTGTATTGTATATTGAAGACTTAAATAGAGATAAATGTTTTTTGTACAATTTATCTGCATTAATATGAAGTATTTTGAATATACTCTTGTACTTACACTTTCTTAAAAATAGGAGGTAGTTGATTTTTGGCAATGGTGTGAAATTTGAGCACAAATACTTCCAACATCCTCATCAAGATTTCTCTTCCCTAAAAATAAGATAAATATATTAACATTTAATTATTATTACCACTACCATTAATCATTAAAAAAAAAATCACTTCCATATTACTATTATCACCATTATTAAGGAACTAAAAATGGGAGAGGGCGATGGGGCGCACAGGTGAAGTTAGAGGAACTTGTTCACAAAATAAGGTATTATAAGGTGATTTTTAACTACTTGAGTATAATTTTATTTTGCTTTGAGCATTTCCAGTGGGGTGGCGACTTGGAAGGTGTGAGCTTTTGGGCGTGAAATGCCCCTCTGCAACACTAAATACGCCACAGATCATTACTACTATATCACCACTACTATGATTTTGTCATAGTATAGAACATATGAACCTATTTATTGCTTGAGTTATTTGTACCACATAGAAAAGTTTAAATCATTATTTTTGGTTAATAATTTTACAGTAATACACAAACACATTGTAATCTGCCAGCAATGCTAAATAAAAAATTCAAATGTGTCATCAAATAAACCTACATTGCCGTGTTCTTGTTCGGACTTGGTCCGGATACAATCCACTAGGTTTAAGAGTAGCTTACAGGACATTGTCTGTATACTACACGGCAGTGACTCATCGTGAACATTCTTGGAGAACAGATGCACAGCTAGGGATAGGTGTTGCAGTGGAAGATGCTGACGGACATGATGTACGAGATCCGCCAAAGTGCTATAAGCAAGAGGCCTAAAAAACAACATGTGTAATAATAACTAGTGGGTATTCAAAGCACTCATTTCCTTCCTACCTCCCAATCATCCAACACCTTGGGAAATAGAATTCTCTACTTCACAGCAAACCATGTTGAATTTGTATACTACTTCAAAACATTATTGTGGAACATACACTGACAAATTAGCGAATTCAGTTACCGTTTGTTAAGCCATGTACATGACAGCAAACCATGAATGTTGAATAAAATGTCTCAGTGAATATATGCCAAAAAATGTAGCTAATGTGGTGAACACTGTGCAATAGTACACAAATAATAAATGTTTATGAGTGCAATGGGAAGAATATTTTCATGAGATGAAAGATTGACTGTTCCATTCGACAAGGCTAAGCCAAAATTTTTTTTTCCTTTGCGTGAATAAAAAGCATTCATTATTTGTTTTATAATACACATAATATAGATTCTTGTCATTTGATATCTTATTAAAAAAAACCTAAATTTTTTTCTGAATATAGATTCTTGTAATTTGATATTTTAGGAAAAAATCTACCCTTTTTCCAAATGGAACAGTCTAGCATCTTTTTAACCAATCAAAAGATTGTATTAGGTTGAAGTCATATCATATCCTAGGTGACGTGCAATGGGCAAAAATTGATGGAAAGAAAATGCACAGTGGAACTAAATTTCCATGATGACTGTCATGATGAATGTCATGTGATATGACATCTACCAATCAAATGGCAGGGATCTATTTAGGTGTGTAATAAACACTAATACCTAACAAGATTTTATATGTACACCTACCGGAGAGACTCTTTGCTAGTCCATCCACTTCCAACCAACACACTCTCTTCAAACAATTTATCAATTGAAGGGACAAATCCTATCAAATAAATAAAAAAAAAGTTTTGTTCCATTACCCTGAATAATATTAACATTTAAAAAAACTGTGTTTACAAAAATGTTTACATCACTCATCAGATTTAAGATATAACGCACTGTTACGAAGATCGGTTGCCAGAATGTGCCGCACTGCTATCAGAAGCTCTTTCCTTAAATGGGCAACCTCACTCGGGCAATGTTGAAACAATCCCAGGATTCCTTTCACCATTTGCGGAGCACAAGAATTCACCAATTCCTACAGAAATTAAAAAAAAAAAATTATGAGAAACTGAAAAGGGTCAATACAGGCCCTCACTTACAGGTACTAAATACATCCACAACATATAGACTGTGTCTGTCTGAAAATTTTACATTTACTCAAAGATAAGGAGTACAGGTGAATATCTTCTACAAGTTAATTTTACTTTCTTCGGAAAGCAAATATTCATGGAGTGTAACAAAACCGGGCTCCCTCCCAATTAAAGACCCCTTTTGGGATTGGGATTTCTGTGGTCTTTAACAGCTTTGGTCTCTAATAACAAATAAAATGCCATCTCACTAAATCTCACTAGGGCAATGTTGAAACAGCATTGCAGTACTTGCTGCTACTTGGGGATTGGATTTATTAATAACCACCAAGCACAAGCTCGGTGGCCGAGTGGTTAAAGAAACCAGACTAGTTATCTGAAAGTCGTAGGTTCGATTCCCAAATGAATCACTTGTTTCGCAAGTATTTGGGAACGTATTGAGCATTTAGTACTATAACACGTCAGGTAGGGCTATCATCGATTCTATTATTTCTCCAGATGCAAAACGCCATCAGAATAATGAAGATAAAAGACATTTGTTAATTTTACCGAAGAAAAGTGGTCTTTATTTGGAAGTGGTCATTAATTGCAGGGGTATTTTATTGGAGGGAGACCATGATTACGATCTTGGTTCTACTTACTTGGTATATCTTGATAATGTAGGCTAGGAATGATAGTGTCTTGATTTGGGCTGCGACAAAATCAACATACATTTCCTTGTTGAAATGGGCCGAAGATCTAGTAGCAAAGAATGTAAGATAAAATCATTCCATATGGAATAAACTGCCATTTAACATTGGCTTGTGCCTGTCTACTGCCTTGTTTAAAAGCGCTCTCAAGACACATCTGCTGTCTGCTGCTTTTGCAGTTTCTAGTTTCCTTGTTTGTTTTGCATGTAAAGTTAATTTGTTTAGTCAGATATCCCCATTAGGCCAATAAAAAAAAAATTCTTGTGTTGGCCACGTTTTGGAAAAATTCCCAAAATGGGTAGGTCGGTAGGAAATGTCTCTTTTTTAAAATTTTATTTTTTTTTTAACCAAAAATTGTTTATGCCTAAAAGGTAGAAAATACACTAAAATACAACAAAAAACAATTTAATATCTATATTGAAGAGCAAAACTATTGCATAACACTGTCTCATTGCCTATCGTCACAAAATTGGCCTTCATTAAAAAAAAAAAAACTAACATGCTGACTCGGTCGAGCGTGGCCAACACAATAATTTTTTTTTATTTGACCTTACTTGAGCACCTGTGATTTATGAATAGGACAGCCCATGTGCCTTAAATTGCCTGTAAACAGTACAGTGATGTGTGTGGCATTTCCTTTCTGGTAGGTTTTGGTTCTTCCTTCTGTAGTGCCTTAAGCACTACTGCAGTTGATTTGTGCGCTTTATAAGTCTTATTATTATTGTGAATTTTGCAGATTCATTGATTAGCTTTATACATATGAAAATTAAGATGTATATTTTTTAGGGAAGCTCTCATGATGGCACATCAAAAACAAGCTTGTTACAAATATGAAACATTAGTAGCGACAAAATAGTAAACGCTCAATTTTAAAATAAATATAAAATACCTTGCTTGTTGACTTGGTTGTAGGACTATGGTGTTCATGATCAGGGGAATGAACTCTGCAACAACACTGTGTACAGTTTGTTTATAAAGCTGATACATAAGCACTACAATGATGGGATATTCTGCCAATACTTTCAAGGAGTTTATACCCCGTGGCAGTATTGTTTGCTGGAAGGTAAAAGCAGAAGTTTTCATTTCACTGAGGAGTCAAGAAACCTGGTGTGGTAAGAGAGCAGTATAGCTCATTTATTTATAATGAAGTTTAACACTGTGTGTCTGTTTAACTATAAAATCTAAGATACAATTCATGTTTGCTATTTCTGTGTACTGCAGCATTTACCTACAATACAAACAAGGGTAATAGCAGACCATCTTTTTGAGAGATATTTACGGAATTCAATACATGTTTCTGTATGGATAAATATTACAACCATTTAGGCCAAGCAGAACTCATGGACATCTAAAAATCTACATTAAAATGTTGAATTCAATGTAGTTTTTATGTTCAACTTAGCTTTCAGGCAGCATAGTGACCAAGTTTACCGACTGGCAATTCATGGTCAAGTTTTGCAGACAAAGGGGAAGGGAGGGAGTAGATGACAATGTTGTAATACCTGAACCTTGGAGCCATCTGATTGGTTGATTGTGATGACTACTTGAGTGGCAAAGCCGGGTCTCTCAACGTACAATTGAATGTTCAGAGCATCAGGAGTTGGGGAGATTGGCAATCCTTCTAATGTTTTCTACACAAACAAATCAGGATAAGTAATTAAACACTGAACATTAAATAAATAAACAATGATTAATAGAATAGCAAACAAAAGGTGCTAGTATGCCGGATGATTGGAAGCTAAGCATCTTAATACCAATCTATAAGGGAAAAGGAAGTGTGATGGATTGTGGTTCATATCGTGGGGTAAAACTATTGGAGCAGGGTATGAAGGTGATAGAACGAGTTTTGGAGAGGAGATTGCGAGATATTATCAAAATTGATGATATGCAGTTTGGTTTTATGCCAGGAAAGGGTGCAGTAGATGCTATCTTCATTGTGAGAAGGATGCAGGAATGTCATCATGATAAAAGGAAGAAACTGTTTATGTGTTTCGTAGATCTGGAGAAAGCTTTTGATAGAATACCACGTTCTGTTATCGCTTGGGCATTACGTAAAAGAATGGTTCCAGAAGGTCTGGTGAAATATGTCATGGTACTGTATGAAGAAGCTCACACAAAAATCAAATGTGGTAATGACTTCTCAGAGAGTTTTAGCGTGGGAGTAGGTCTTCACCAGGGTTCAGTCTTGTCACCACTGTTGTTCGCAACAGTAATTGATGTCCTGACAGAAGCAGTAAAGAAAGATACATTGTGGAATCTATTATATGCAGATGACCTGGTGTTGATGCCTGAGTCTATGGATCAGCTAGAGCAAGATTTCAGGAAGTGGAAAGAGGCCTTTTAAAAGTAGAGGCCTGAAAGTTAATGTGGTAAAGACAAAAGTGCTGGAAGCCAGTGGTGGTATACAGGTGGTAGAAAAGGCCAAAATAAACCCATGTGGTGTATGCGGGAAAAGAGTTATGAGCAACTCCATTAAGTGCGGACCATGTGAGAAGTGGATTCATGCAAGATGTGCTGGAGTCAAGAAAGTGTCTAGTAAAATGGCGGAGAGCTTTAATTGCAAGAAGTGTAAGAGAGACAAGAGTAATGAGGCTGAAGACCAGGTGGTGGAACAACAAATGCAGGAGATTGGGAGAGTGGACCGTTTTTGTTATCTTGGTGATACACTTAATAGTGGAGGCGGTTGTGAAATTGCGGTGGCATGGAGAAGTAGGGTTGGATGGTCTAAGTTCAATGAGTTGGCCATGGTACTGTGTGGCAGAAGGTTCTCATTGGGAATAAAGGGTAGGATTTATAAAGCCTGTGTAAGATCAGCAATGGTGTATGGTGCCGAAACATGGAACATAAAGACAACTGAAGAGGGAATTTTGAGAAGAACAGAAAGAGCAATGATAAGAAAAATGTGTGGTGTTAAGCTGGCAGAGAGAAGGAACACAAAGGAGCTTGTGGAACGTCTAGGTCTAAGTGAAACAATTGTGGAGGTTGTTATGAGGAGTTGCTTGAGATGGATGGGTCATGTGCTAAGAAAAGACCAAGGTGATCCAGTAAAAAGAGCCTGGCATCTAGAAGTTGAAGGTAGAAGAGTAAGGGGGCGGCCAAAGGTGACGTGGAAAGATATGGTGAAGAAAGAAAGTGCAAATATTGGTTTGGAGGAGTATGATGCACAAGACAGGAAGAAGTGGAGAGATGGTGTAGCTGCATGGAACGAGTGACAGTCAGTAACCCCTTGGAAGAGGGAAGAAAACTGACTTAAATAAATGATGATGATGATGATGATTGCCTGAAAAATTTCCTGGAGGCTTAGAGCACTAATTTAGCTCCTATTAATTGAGTATTTCATAATGTTTAACCTGAAAACCCAATTTTTAACACTGGGTGGAGTGAGAGAAAACTGCCAATGGGTATTAGGTGGGACTTACCTCTGGTGCCATATGAGGTCTAAATTGTTTATGAAGTTCAATAATAACACGCAAGCACACTAAAACGTTCTCCTCATTTTCACGGTCAAGTAAAAAAAACATGAGCTCCAAAACCTGAGGGACATAGACTCGCAGGTGATCATTTGTAGGAATTCGATGGATGATTTCCAGAAGAAGTTTTCTGAGTTGCTGAAAAAGTGCATCAAATAATTAGTTGAAACTTTGTTTTGATATATAAATTCCTATACTACACAACTAGGAATACCAGCACTGACTGCTGACAAAATATTATGTGATAAAAAAATGATTAAAAAGTTAGTTATTTAAGTTCTACCAGTTTTGCCAGAATAAAGCAGCACTAACTTTAGATACGACTGTTTTACTTACTGTACATTCCACAGTATATATTCTTTACAGTGACAATATAAAGTGTCAAAATATACATTAATTCGATCAAGTACTGTAAAAGTATTAAAAATGTTAAATATTTAATACTTCTAATAATAATATAGTATGTTAGACCAATACAGCCTCTAAATGCTTCATATTACTACCCCAGGTCATTGGATCAAGCGAATATGGAACACATACTCAGCTCCATGGGGAGAATTCCATATTACTGTAATATTGTAGCTATAATCAGCATATTTTGTGTTTGAACCTACCAGGTACCTACTTGTACTTCTGGGTGGAGAGAGCAGGCGGGGAGAGAGACAACTGTAGATAAAGTGCCTTGCCGACACAAGCGAAATGCACAGCAAGGGATTGAACCTCCTACCTCAAGTTTCAGAAGCAGACCTGCAACCTCTGTGCTAAACTGCTCAATACAAAATTGAAAATAGAACATTCCTATGCTCACCTGTATTTGTGACTCAGCAATAAACACCGGGCTCTCATCCTTCAGTACCCTGACGAATCGTGGGATGGCCGTTTCCAGGAATGTTGGGTAATGAGGGGAGGATATAATGACTTCAAAATTCTCACTAATCTCCTGAGCCGCCTTTAACCTGGCTTCAGCCGCTATAAATATGCATAAAAAATATGCCATCAACACTATACTTATAACATTACATGGTAACATATAATTTTTACCAATAACCATCAAATATGGCAAAGACAAACCAAGCAAGTCACTCGTCGCAAAAACCAATTTTTAGTTATCAATACAGGGTTAAACAGTAACGTTAGAGCTAAAAAATGGTTAAAAAAAATCATCTAAATCCGACATTTTGTTATGAAGTAACAGTAGTTCCAACATACAGCTGTTTGAAGAACAATATTTGAGAATTCAGCCTTTAAAGTTTATGGACAATATTGGACAAGGATTGTCACGCTAAAAAAGCAACACGTGTGAGAATTCATTATTGAAATTATGTTAGTACAGTACAGTGAAAAGAGCAGCATAGTATTCAGTATGTAGTAGGTTAAGTGGAACGTACTACTTCAGTGAGTGCGACTGTTACAAACGTGTATATGTTCACTAAACAATGGATTCAAATATACTGTAAAAGTGACCATGTTAGTCACTAAAATAAGTCAGTTCGTGACAAATAAGGAATACCTACATCCAACGCAACATTTTAGCATGTATTGTGTAATCCATGTTGTATATCAGTAGGCCTATCCTACCTGCTCATTAAACAAAATTATTATTGGCTCATGTTCTTCTTCATTTGAAAGGTAATCAGGCTTTTTTCGCTAGTATTTGGGGACGTACTGAGTATTCGGTACGATGACACGCCAGGTAGGGCAAAACATCACTCCTACTGTATGATATTTTCCTGACGCAAATTCATATCTTTATAGCACTTGCAGTACCTGCTGCTACTATGGGATTGGATTCATCACTAGTCACCAAGAGCAAGCTCGGTGGTCTAGTGGTTAAGACATCAGTTACCTGGAGGTAAATTTTTCTTTTGCTAGTATTTGGTACGATAACACGTCAGGTACTGTGTTAGTGTATGGTAATACAGTTTGCAGCATTTGACCACTCTGGGCGTCAAGGATAATCCTGGGCGGAAGCATAGCGGATAATGCTCATTGACATCCGGACCCCCTCCCCCAACCATCCTTAACATATTAGAGTGCTTTTTAGCCATTACAGATGTTGGGTTAATGCGGCCGTTCCGTGGCAAAACAACGCAACTTGAAATGTGCACGTTTGAGGAAAAACAGAGTTAAAGTTTGCATGTTCGGAACTTTGCAATAAATTGTTGTACCCTTTTCAAATTTTGCAGGATTGTATATCTACATTGTGAGTATATGCAAAATTTTAATTACAAGCATTTGTTTCTTGCAAAGATACTGTATTAGCGATAATTACAAATACGTTGTTTTGCCTCAGAAACATGTCAGGCACGGTATTGTTGCAAGTATTGTAAGAAATACTTTTGGAATTTATCAAATTTGTGGCAATAATATGCATTACCTAGCTTGTTCATACATTGCTGTTAAGATTATTGACATAAAACATCAATAACCATTTGATTTTTCCTTCATCGTAAATATGTTGTTTTGCCCCGTAATCTTACTGCATCTTGTAGTTAAGTTGTTTTGCCATGGAAAAAAAAATTGGATTTTAAGTTTTGTGCTTATGTCTAATTAGGGTAAATAGAAAAATTTATTAGATTATCACTTCTACCCACGTCAAAAATTCGGAAAATATTGACGAGAGAGAATAAAAAAAAAAAATTTTTCCCGCATCAATTATTTCAACAGGATAAAATGACTTGGAGAACTGCCTTCTGCCTTGTCACCCTCCCATCTTTTGAGAGACTTGAGCCAACAATTTTGTGACCCCCTAATGTAGATATCTGGACCCGCCCCAGTACCTCACAGTGAAAGGCCGCCAAAGGAGGTTTTTCGTGGGTGAGTTTAAATGTACAGGTACAGTACTTAAATTTGTTTGCTGTAGAATACAATATTGGTTCGAGTAAAAATAAAAAATACAGCATAGCCTTTGGAATCATTTTTCCAATTAGGGTACTAATCTAGGCCTATCTAATCATTTGTATGGGTCTAAACACATGTGTTGGTTGTTCCGAAAACACCTTCGAAAATACTTGACTAAAGAATTCTTACTATGGCTTGACGGATCTGCTAGTATTGTTACATATTGTCTGTACTTATTAATCGTTGTGACAGCATCTGTTGACTGGGTGGTAGACTGCACTGGCAGGGGCATCTTGAACACATGCAAACATCAATCAACCTGTAAATTACAGCCAATGTTAATAATTAATAACAAATTCAACACTTTGGATAACAGAACAAGCTAACAAGATCTTTCAGAGTGCAATCACTCAAGAAAACACTCCTCATACTGTAGAGTTTTTTAATTGCTTGGTTGCTATATTCCCTGCACAGGCCTTGTAACAACTGCTAATGTAAAATCGACGCATAATGTAAAAAAAAAAATGATTAACGCATAATGTAAAAAGGTTTGAGGCTTAATGTAAAAAAATAACTCATAATGTAAAAACCAACGCATAATGTAAAAAACATCCAAAGTGTGGAATTTGACGCATAATGTAAAAACATTTTCTAACGTATAATGTAAAAACCTATCAACGCATAATGTAAAAACTTGGCATTTTACGATAAAAAGTATGATTTGTTGTGCTTATTGCACAAAAACCTCACTTTTCTATCCAAATACTTAGTTTTAACAAACAAAAACTCTTGGTTTTTCCCCCAAAAAGCAAACATCTTGGGTCTTTTTATCCATAAAAAGAAAACAAGTTTCTATTTTGAACCTTGTCCAGAGGCCACACATCGTCACACACTCCCAGCATGGAGTCGAGGAAAAAGTTTGCATCCTGTTATTTATTTTGTTTTGTTTTTGATATATTTCTTTCTCATCGGATACACAGTTGAAGTTTGGTTTCCTGTTACCTTCAGAGTCCCCGGTGGAAAAACGCATCAAATTTCGACGTCTATTAGACGTCTTTCTAGTGTCTAACTGAGAATATGCTAATTACCTACTGCACTGTTGCTAAGGGCCTTATCTTCACACCTGATAAGAACTAGAACAATAGCTAAGAAGTGGGCGTCCTTGCATATTACTCTCGGATCCTTTGTTGTTTTGCAATAAACAAATATAGAATAAACTGTTTTTGATTGTTTATTACACTATTAGAGAGAGTTTTATACGGTTCGACAAATCAGGCATTGACCTCTTTCCGGGCCCTGTTCGACATCGTTCTGCTATCGAATGACCGTCGAATAGATGTCGAATCGCTATCGATTTTTTTTTTCTATTGACTATGATAAAATATATTTTCATCTTTAGTTTTGATGTAAATAATTTATAGGATTTTAATTGTTTGGTCAAACGTATTACTGTAGATACACTAGGTTAGCAGCTGTTAGTATTTACTAAACATCATACTTACACAAAATACTATAGTTTGCAAAGGCCTATATCATCATGTGTTACGTCAGCGTTGTTGTAGCCTAGATCGTAGCACGTACCACTAGGCCTAGCCTAGGGCCTATGCCTAGTAGTTAGCTATATGTAGTAGTAAGTAGAGTAGTGGTAAAGTAGTAGACTATAGCCTAGGCCTATGAAAATAATTAATAAAATGACGTCGAACCTATGTAATGTAATTATGTTGGTATGAGCCAGCGGCCTAAGCCACAGACACAAATAGGAATGGGAACTACTTTTTTAAGCGGAACATCATTTGCATTTTTGCCCTGCGCATGCCGAGCGTTGGTCATTTAATTACAGAATTACCAGATTTTGCATTCTGGTAAGTAAGCCGAAGTAGAGATTTCGTAGCAAAAGTTGTTTGTTCTTTTGTGAATAGTTTTATTCAATGACCGTTTTACTGTGTTGAAAAGACCATCGAGTGCATCATATGGTCTATGGAAATCCAGCTATATTTATTAAGGCTTTCGCTCTCTTCTCAATGATTCATCCATCCAGCATTCAGTACACTAATTACACATAGGCCTTACACAGAATTACTGTAGTTGAGAAACAACAACGTCAACAACATCCAGAGGAGTATTATTATTATTAATTATTATTATTATTATTACTATTAATATGATGATCATCATATTTAAATGGTCACTAGTATGTCTTGTGTAGTAGAAGATATGAAACTTAAGGTTCAGATAGATGGTGTGGATAATATTTCGTTTTTTATTTAAATTTGAATAAGTTTCTCCAAAACATCCTGTGTACATGTAGTAACTGACAGAGAAAATTGTGGAATTTTGAAGAGAAATAAATATGACCCACATCATCTATCCGAATGTCTAATATTCTCCTTTGTTTTTTCCACGTTTAATACAAACGGTCTTCCGTAATATTGAAACCTGCGTTTATCCTAGTGTGACCTTAGCTTAAACAAGGTGTACATATCGCTGTCTTGGTTTTATGCCATACATCGATCATTATGACTTACGTGTTTCTATCGTTTCCATCGTGCTTTTCCCCGATGAATTTAGCTAGCGTCAATGGGCGTGGAGGTACATTTAGTAGTAATTTTTTACAATTTGTCCAAGAAGAAGCTCTGAGATACAGGTGAACCGTTAAGTCGCACTTACAACATCCGACAAGCAGGCATCATTGATGACACTAGGTTAAAGTAACAGGCGTGAGGAATGGAGAAGACTTGTTTTTTCAATTACAGGGTATGCGTTGATAGGTTTTTACATTATGCGTTAGAAAATGTTTTTGCATTTATGCGTCAAAAGTTTTTACATAAATGCATAAGCAAATTTTTTTACATTATGTGTTATTTTTTTACATTAAGCGTCAAATCTTTTTACGTTATGCGTTAAAATTTTTTTTCTTATGCGTCGTTTTACATTATCGGTTGTTACAGGCCTTACTATAAAGTCTGGTAATATATAATTAATATAAATTACACATTAACAACTGTATAAACAACAATACCCAGGCCTACCTACTGTGGGCCCTAAGCCTATAACCAACAAAAATAATCAATAAGATATTGATTATTGAATTAAAAAAGTTAATTAAATAAGGAATTGAATTGTACGCCCTAAATAATACAAATTAAAAAAAAAAAAAAATCTGTTTTAAAATGTCCTTAACATAAGGCCACGGGAATGAAAGTTGTAGGTTTGCGTCCACCGCCCGCATGCCTAAAAAGCTACCGCACGAAAATTGTTATTATTTTGAAAAGTTCATTATTTTGAAAAAAAATTATACTTCGTTTTAAAAAACGGACTTTCTAAGTCGTAAAAAAACGATCTATTCATCACTGATCACTTGTCGTGAACACTGAGCGAAGGCAGGACTGGCCACATCGCACCATGATTGCCGATCACTGCTGAGGTCATTTACAGGTCAAATCGATCTTTCTGACCAATAGGAAATCTCATATGTTTAAAGAGGTCTTAAATGTAGAAAAGGATCTGTTTTATAGGCTAGTGTACATTTTACATAGAGATATAATAACAATTTATGACTGTAAGCATTGTTTCTTGGGAATAAATGTAAAATTACCAATGCCGCGGCTTGTGGACAGCATTTATAAAAAAAATAATGAATAATGAAAAATGAAAAAATGCCTCATGTGTTTTCAAAATTTTTCGGACGCAAACCTACAATTTTCATTCTCGTGGCCTAATTGAAAAACAAGGACCTGGCCTAGCCTAACTAAGGGCCTAGCATAGCTAGGCCAGGTGTAGGAGCCTGAAGGCCTGCCTACGAAGTACGATTCGCACTAGGCCTATATGGGCCGCCTAGGGCCTATCCTATTCCTAGGCCAAAGGAGCTAGCCTAGGCCTATGATGAGAACATGGATAGGCAGCCCTACTATATGAAATATAATTTCATACCGAGTTACTGGAGTTGCACATTTATCTTTGTGATATCTCTGCTGAAGTTACAAACTAGGCCTCCAACTGCTACAACAAATTAACGACAAATGACTCTAAATTCGCCATACTGAACTCAGCGTCGCGTCGCGTACAGACAGCAGCAGATCGCCACAGTGTGGTACACCTTCAATATTGGAGGTGTGTTATCAGAGAAATTATGTAATAATTGTACGTACAGTAAAACTATAAATACAAAAAAGTCATTAGAATAAATTAATTAAAACTCATCAGCTTTAATTATTTATGTATTTAATATTCTAAATAAAGATATTGTAAAACGTTGAAATATAAATTTCTGTAACTGAAATTGTTTAGTCTCGTACAAACAAAGTTTTTTTCGCTGAGGGCGTAGAGTTGTTCGTTTGTTGGTACATGGGAGCAAAAGCTGTCTCTCAAAAGACAACCCCTGTCTCTTATACACATCTAGATGTGTATAAGAGACAGAGTCTGTTCTATTGAAAGGCCTATCTTTCTGCCCTACCAACAAGCCTCATCCAGTCAATTTATGTGCTGATTTACATCAGTTCACTCGCAGAGTTACCCTAAAGGAATTCTTTGGCAACAAGACAGACAATATTAACCCCACCAATAAACCAAATCCTATATCTATTCAACATGACCGAAAAAAGAAGCTACACACAGAATGGAACCCACCAAAGGGAAGAAATGTTTTTATCGATTCGTTCGTTAATAATGCTAAAATGCATTTGGATCAATTCATCAATAATAACATGAATTCTAAACCATCTCACAATTTACCAGTACCCCAACGCAAAGCCATCAGTGAACTCAAGTCCAACCCTGATATCATTATCGGACAAGCGGATAAAGGAGGCTGCGTCACCATCCTTAATAAATTTGACTATAAAAAGGAGGCTGAGTCTCAACTTGGAAACCAGGAATTTTATGAACTTCTCACTGCTGATCCTACCATTATGATAGAGACGATCTTAGTGTTGTTATCAATGAATTAGAATTTTATAATCAATCTGATATTGTTAATCTTATCCCATCTAATCCCAAGCCTGGCTTGTTTTATACCCTCCCGAAAATCCACAAACTGCCTAAACTTATTGATAATAAATTAAAATCACTGTCTAATACTAACTACAATGTCAGCGCACTTAAGCCTATTGAAATTTTTAATTAAATTTTTTAATCCAAACAGCTCAATACCATTCCCCCTGGTAGACCGATCGTTTCCTGCATAGGTACCCTCACTGAAAATCTGTCTGGCCTTGTTGATTCCATTATCAACCCCTTCCTCCCTAATATCTCTAGCTACATCCAAGACACTACGCACTTTCTTAGAATCCTTGATAATATAACTAATATACCTAACCGATCTATCCTAGTCACTATGGACGTCACTTCGCTCTATACTAACATCCCTCATGAAGAAGGTATTCAAGCACTTAATAATTTCCTTTCTAAACAATGTGTGCCAGCCGAACATATTAATGATATCATTGCCTTTACTAAATTCATTCTTACGCATGACCATTTCACTTTTAACAACAGTCACTATCTTCAAATTAAGGGGACCGCTATGGGCACGAAAATGGCTCCTAGCTATGCTAATGTTTTTATGCACGAGATTATTATTTCATCCTTTCACCTTAAACCCCTTCACTACGCTCGCAATATTGATGATATTTTCTTCATTTGGCCCCACGGTGAAGATACCCTCAATGCTTTCAAATCATATGCTAACAACTTCCATTCTAACATTAAATTTACTTTTGAAACTTCGCCTTCCAAAATTCCATTTTTAGACGTTCTTGTAGGCATCTCTACTAACAACATAATCACATCCTCTTTATACACTAAACCTACTGATAACCATGAATTTCTGAACTTTCACAGCTCCCACCCTTTAAGCCTTAAAAAATCTATTGTCTATAGTCAGTGTCTACGAAGTAAACGAATTTGCTCATCTTCGGATGATTATGACAAACAAATTGGCATACTTACTAGCCATTTTCTTAATAATGATTATCCCCTTAAACTAATATTATCAGCTATTTCTAAAGCCTCAACCCGTCCCCGACAATCCCTTCTAGATTATAAACCCAAAGATGTTACTAATAACCGCATTCCTCTCGTCTTCGACTACCATCCCAATATAAGTTCTCTTACCCGCCAACTTAAAACTGACTATAAAATTCTCAATAAAGATAAATCTATTTGCCACCTTTTGAAGACCCTCCCCTACTAGCCAAAAGACAACCCCCTAATTTGAAATCTATTCTCTCATCCTCTAAACTCCATAAGAATTCCCACTCTTCTGGTAACGTTAAATGTAGTAAAACCAGATGTCAAGTTTGCAATTCCATGTGCACCTCTGACACATTCACTATTCCTTGTACTAATATTATTATTAGACCCCCTCCACTTACTTGTGATTCTTCTAACGTTATTTACATTTTATTTTGTAACAAATGTCAAATTGGTAATTACATTGGAGAGACTGGCACTAAATTCCGCCTCCGATTTAATAATCACAAAAAAACCATCAGAGACAACTCCACTGGTTTTCCAGTAGCCTGTCACTTCAATCTACCGAACCATAGCATTAATGACATAAGATTTATTTTGGTCGCTAATAACTTTTTATCCCTCTCACATAGACGTAAAGAAGAATTGAAGTGGATTCTTAGAACCAATTCTTATATTAACGGTTTAAATAAAGACTTAGATTACTTATCAGACTATTCATTTATATATACTTCCTAGGCCTTTATCCAGCTTTTATCTACTTTGTTTATTCCATATTAAGTTTAGGATGCGCATCTTATTACGCGCCTTTGTTCTTTACCGCTGATTCGATGTTCTGTTTTCGTTTCGTGTGTGAATATTGCTTTACTTTGTATTTTTTGTCAATTGTCCTCACACTGAGGAAGAACACAGGAGTGTTTGAAATATTTGTGATATTAATAAATTATATTGCTTCTAATATGTCTACAACTCATAGCTGTTTTATATTGCTGTCTTTCTATATTTTTTATTTATCGAATCAAACGTGGAATCTTCATTTTTTAATATATATATATATATATATTTATTTATTTATTTATATTTATATATAGGGCTATATATGAGAGAGAGTGAGTCAGGGGGTTGTTCTGGTTAAGCGTTTTTGATATATATATATATCTGTCTCTTATACACATCTAGATGTGTATAAGAGACAGCTTAAAGATTGTAGACATTACACACCGACTGGATCAGTACTCAGTAGAATTAGTGGTCTTAGATCCAAAATGATATTTATGGGTCTCTGTTACCAGATCAACCACCCCGTCTCTCTGCGAGCCACCATTTCCCTTTTACCCAGCCACAAAAGAGAAAAGATACACATACACTTATACAGTAGTTTTACAAAAACAACAGGCATGACATATACAGGCGCCACGTACAATAATATAGGCCATGCTAACGAGTTTAAAATTAAAACACGACCAAATAAACACATTTACCTGTTCGCCCACTTCGCACACCACTTTCTCAAACGGACAACTTCCTCCCATGAAGCATAAAAAACACCCCGACCTCCAATTCTAACCCCACAAGCATTCAAAGAACCACTAGACCATGGCACAGCATCAACCCCTGGGAGCTGTGATATCCTGCCACTGCCCCAACAACAAACCTTGGTTTCCAATAAATTAAACCCAGAACCAGTTGCCATCTCAAAAGATGTTAATAATCTTAACAAGGAAACAACAGAAGCACGTGATGTCAAAATACAGGTCAGGTCATCAGATTGGACAAACTTGCATTCCCTCCCCCTGCTACCCGGCAACACCAGCCCCCGAATCAAAATCCGATCCCTGAATGAAATTTGCTAATGATTCCATGTCCAACACATATAACACATATGTATATTTGTTTTTTGCTTGTTTATTTAATTTTTCCAAACACATCAAATCATAATTATACAATTAAACATACAATATAGGTGAAATTACTTAAATAATACATAAAAATAAACATGTGTGTGGATGGAGGTCATATAAGTTCAAAGAACTTTAAGGCTGACCTCCATTTACAACATTATGATTAATATATATATATACATATATATACATATATATATATATATATATATATATATATATACATACATACATACACACACATACATACACACACACACATACATATACACATATATATTATATTCAAGATATGTACTGTTAATAATAATAGTAATAAAATTAATATTAATAATAAGTAAATAAATATATAAATACGTAAATCAATAAATGAATAAAACATATACTATATGGAATGGAATGTAATGCAAGTAGGCGATTCAAGATTCAATTTCTGAATCCATATTGGTTATTAAAAAGTATATTATGTTTTGTTAAAAAATTGTATAGGCCTATTCTGTTAAAAACAAACGTTCCAACACCTTTGAAAAACAAGGCAGCAGAGAAATGGGCCTATAATTGGAAAAATAATGAGAATTGTCTTTTTTGAAAATAGGGGTGACCTTTGCAATTTTAAGGACATCAGGAAAGATATCAGTTTGAAAAGAAAGATTGAATATGAGTTAAGGGTTTTCAAATAAATTGTAAAACACCCTTAAGTTAATAACTTTATTGGAAAATCCATCTATACAAGGACTTTTTTATCTTTCAGGTTTTTAATAATGTCTATGATTTCGTACTCAGTAATTTGTTTAAGAAAAAAAGAATTGCTATTTTGGTTAGAAAGAAAAGATGTGAAATCATTATTTATGTTTGAATCGTTATAAAAGGAAAATTGGGTTTTACGAGCGTTAAAAAACGTTTCTCAGAAGCAAAGCACCGAAAATTTATAATTGAGAGAGGAAAGGAAGCTAGTTATTTCATTGAAGTTTTTGGTTAGACTACGGCAATTTAAATGCTGAAGGAAGAATTAATATTGGTGAATTTAGAATTAAAACTGTCGATAAACTTATAATTGTAGGCATCATTGTTATCTTAAGAGGTCATTAATGCAATTAATAGAGACATCAAAGGGATGTAACACAAGTGATTGCAGCCTGTCAAATTAAATTTTATGATCTAGAAAACAAGAATTAAGTTTATGCTTAAATTCATTATCATCAACAAATAAATTAAATGGAAACAAATTACCAGTGCAGGAGAAGCATATCCAACTGGCATCATTATTAGTGCATGACTTGTGTGCACGAGCATTGCAACTAGTAAAAGATGTATTCACATTTTTATTGCATACAGAACACGTCATTGGTAAATTTCAAGTTGGAATAGGCCTATTTGCATAATCAACCATATTCCATATTATACTTTGCATAATGCAGATGGCCATACTTCTTTATGCAATGCATGAGAAAATACAAGATTTCCTTTTGTTTGGATTGGATTCGTATCAATATGCAAATTACATTATATTTGTAGCATATTTGTCTCGTACTCATATTGGATATTTGTTTCTTTTAAACAAGGTAATAATTTAAAACTTAATAGAAAATAAGAACAATACACTCACAATATACGTTACGACAAAATATATACGCAAGTAATATGTACTTAATTCATACACTGTCCAGAAACAAGTTCATGAAATCGAAGGTCAATGTTATGGAGACCCAAAATTAGTAACATAATAAGTATACTTCTATTGGAAAGAGTACGTAAATACTATAATGTTAATCAAATTGATAAACGGCACCTTTCCTTGTTCGCCATTTTCCTGCTATGAATCTCAATTTCGTACCTCTCTCGTATAGTAATTTCACTTCATTTTTCCACTTTTTTTTCTATTAGATCCGGAACGGTTAAATCATCAATAATATATATGGATTTACCATCAAGTTTCGAACGACTTTCTTTCAAAATTTTAATTTTGTCTTGATAGGATAGCATTTTAACGAGAATGTGTGCAGAGCGACCATTTTTTGGATGACCATCCCGATGAGCTCGTTCAATATTTGGAATGTTATTCCAGGCAAATGTGTTGGCGAGCATATTCTGAACAATTGGAATACAGTTCTCACCTTTAGTTAACTTGATTCCAATAACTCGGAAGTTGCTACGCCTAGCTTATTGTTACAGTTCTTTAATTTATCTACTTCTTCTTTCAGGTTATCAAGTTCGACGTGTATTTCATCCATTTTCGTCTCCGTTTCTTTACCCTTTTCGATGCAGCTAATGTAGCTTCAAGTTGACATTGATTTGTCTCCATATTTCGTTGCCAAGTCACAATTTCTTTTAAAGTGAGTCTCACAAAGGCCTCAAAATTGTCAGCATCCAATGCTTCTTTTTCAGAAAGTGATACCGGTAGATTACTAGGCCCATCATCTTCTGGCAGTAAATCTTGTTGACCAACCTCAACTTTGTTAGTGTTTCTCTTTGCAGGCATGGTGGATATGCGTAATAGAAGTGCTGCACGTGTTAAAATCAGTGTTATACGGAGCTCCGTCCGATTGTGACCTACTCGACTCGTGACATAATAGCGAATGACATACAACAAAGAAGAAAGTGGACACCCATCTCAGCTAGCAAGCGACGTTGACCCGACGTTGGTTGAAGGTCGAATAATTACGTTGGCACAACGTACTTTACACAAAGGTTGGCCCGCCGGCCGTTTTTCCATCGGCCCAACGTGGATTCAGCTTGTTGGAAAGACGTCGGCCCGACTAGTTGGATCTACGTTGGCCCGATAATGTTTGTGCAACGTCGACCAATAACGTTGGCCCAACGTACCTTTCTGATGTTACCTAGACGTTCGTTTTTCCATCGGGCCAACGTCGATTCAGCCAGTTGCAAAGACGTTTATCCGACTAGTTGGATCAACGTCGGGCCGACGTTGGTTGAAGGTCAAATAATTACGTTGGCACAACGTACTTACACAAAGGTTGGCCCGACGGCCGTTTTTCCATCGGCCCAACGTGGATTCAGCTTGTTGGAAAGACGTCGGCCCGACTAGTTGGATCTACGTTGGCCGATAATGTTTGTGCAACGTCGTCCAATCACGTTGGCCCAACGTACCTTTCTGATGTTGCCTAGACGTTCGTTTTTCCATCGGGCCAAAGTCGATTCAGCCAGTTGCAAAGACGTCTATCCGACTAGTTGGATCAACGTCGGGCCGACGTTGGTTGAAGGTCAAATAATTACGTTGGCACAACGTACTTGCACAAAGGTTGGCCAGGCGTTCGGTTTTCCATCGGCCCAACGTGGATTCAGCTTGTTGGAAAGACGTCGGCCCGACTAGTTGGATCAACGTTGGCCCGATAATGTTTGTGCAACGTCGTCCAACCACGTTGGCTCAACGTTCGTTTATTACTGTTGTCTAGACGTTCGCTTTTCCATCGGGCCAACGTCAGTTCAGCCAGTTGGAAAGACGTCGGTCCGACTAGTTGGATCAACCTCGGGCCGATGTTTGTGCAACGTCATCAAACTACGTTGAGTCAACGTTCCTTTTCTGATGTTGCCTAACGTTCGCTTTTCCATTTGGGCCAACGTCGATTCAGCCAGTTGAAAAGACGTCGGTTCGACTAGTGGGAGCAACGTCGGGCTGATATGTTTGTGCAACGTCATCAAACTACATTGGGCCAACGTACTTTTTCTGATATTGCCTAGACGTTTGCTTTTCCATCGGGCCAACGTCGATTCAGGCAGTTGTAAAGACGTTGGTCCGACTAGTTGAGTCAACGTCGGACCGATATTGTTTATGCAACGTCATCAAACCATGTTGGCCCAACGTATTTATACTAACGTTGGTTAGACGTTTGCATATGTATTGGGCCAACGTGGGTTCAGCTTCTTGGAAAGACGTTAACCCAACTGCCTAGAATAACGTTGACCCGATATTAAGCAAAGTCTACACGCATTTTGAGAAAAATGTCGTCTTAACTACTGTACTGGTTGAAGCAACGGCGATCCAAAGTTTGTTTTAGCGCCGACTTCAATATACCGGCACAATGAAGGTTGATAGGTCGAGGTGCAATATTGTAATTTATATGGCAGCATCACAGCAAAATATTGATGGATTTTAATTAAAGCTTGTGTACTGCGTTGATCAGGTGCCGTTATATCTCATTTTACACTATAAAAAAATAGATAGTAACGTAGATTATTCTAGCCTTCTAAAAGAAAGTACCCAATACAATAAAATCTTTTACTTTATTATTTTATTACTATAAATGAATGTATACACTGTAGTATGTACACATAACATATAATAGAGTCTATCAATTAGGCGTAATACACTAATGGTTGATTTAAACTCAAAACAAAAATGACATGATATTCTGTGCATTTAAAAAATAAAATTAAAATTCAGTCTGGGTCATTGAGATAGTACGCGGAAGAAAGTCCAAGGTGATCAAACCATTGTATTCCTGTGGCTTTATGCATTTTTATCATTAATGTCACAATTATATCAATTTAGTAGCCGCATAAAAGCCTAAATTTAAAAATAATGATTTAGTGTACAATTTTTAATTATGTTTTCCTGGTGTCTAAAATTACAAGGCTAAAAAACATCTGAAATCAAATTTAAATGTAATATACTAAGATTTGAAATCCGGTTTAAATTTAAAGAATATAGTGCCTGAAATAGTATGTTGTTCAGTCACTGTCAGTTAAATGAAGAACTTCTTCCACTTGTGCTGTAGCTGAAAGGAAAAAGAAAAGAGGTATATTGTGTACAGCGTTTGGAAAGATTCGTAATGTTCATGATAACGTATTAGTGGTCTAATGGGCAATGCATTAGTTAAGGATCAAATACATTCAACTAGAATTTAATTTATACAAATTCAAATGAACATATAGGTTCCTCGAATAATTTAAAGATCAAATAATGTATTAACTGATCGATCACTGCTTAATTGACATCATCATTTAATCAGTTGCGACAATCATGAATTCAATCAATTATTCAATCAATCACTCACTCACTCAATATTTAGTTAGTTCGTTTAACTAATTACTAATACATGTAAAATCAAACGTATGAAGTAGAAATGAAACTTACCTCTCTGCTTCTCGGCTCTGGCCTTTCTTCCACCTAATCGGTCTTAACTGTACTTAAGCCATGAATTTATTTTTTCCTCAGATGTAGCTTCAGTGATACCCCTTAAAGTACTTTTTGTACTTTTTGCCAAAGCTAAATAAATTTAAAGTTTAAATTGACATAACTACTGATACAGTCATATGGATTTATGGGTATCTGTGGATTTATTGAATAAATAAATAAATAAATATATATATATATATCTCTCTCGTATACACATATAGATGTATATAAGAGA
>NW_022703443.1:29207-33800 GCF_011630105.1 Anneissia japonica | reverse complement strand
AGTGTATAGATGACACAAACTCAACAGCTAATTTTGAATATATTGCAATTTATTAAACAAATGAAAATACAAAGTTGAATATCAAAATTCGGAGAGAGAAAACAAAGTGATGCTTATCCTATGAAAATTGGAAACCAACGGAACTATAAGTAGGGGGTTTTTTTTTTGTTTTTTTTTTTGTTTTTTTTTAAATAAATTTGAACCAAAGGGGAGTGAAAGGTAGGTCAAGTTAACCTGTGCATACCAATGCCATGACCAAAACACATCAGTTGCACCTGGTATTTAGCAAGGCTATTTACCAACAGTATTGAACTAGTCGTCGTGATGAACGGTGTTTGAGCATCGCTCCTTGAATTGCATTGTTAGGTAACAATCCAATCAAATTGCCGTTCAAGCCTCACACACTGCAGCTAGGCATACACCTATCTCCAGAATCTAATTCAGCTAGCTTTATTGCATACCATACTTGCAAACTCGATGGGTGGTAGCAAAAAACCGAAGCCGGCTCCCAAAGCTGGAAGTGCTCATGATTCTGAAGAGTATGCATCTGCTTCTAGTAAACCTTGCAATCTGCCTTCAAAACAAGTAGAACATATCACTGATATTGCAGATGTGAAAGAAATGATTGATTTTGAGCTAGGGAAATGTTTAGCACATGACTCCTTATTTATGAAGAAAATCTCCGCAGCTGTATCAAGTGTCGTACAAGAACAAATGATCGGTAAGCTGTCTGACCTCATTAGAGACTCATTACATTTTGACATTAATAAGACTAATGATAAGATAACTAGTCTAGAAGAAAGAATTACGAACTTAGAAAACAACATCGATGAAGCCGAACAATATTCTCGTCGAAATTGTCTAATACTCCAAGGAGTTTCAGAAACGGTCAACGAGAACACGGATATGGAAGTGATGAAGGTATTCAAAGAAAAGCTAAATGTCAGCGTTGAAAACACCGATATCGATAGAACTCATATAGACTAGGTCATAACAAGGGATCCGAAGCTAACAAACCTCGACGTATTATCATCAAATTCTCTAATTACAACAAGAGAAGAGAAAAGTTTTCAATGCAAAGAAACAATTTACATGCACCCAACTACTTTTTACATGAAAATCTTACTTTGAAACGTTCAGAGTTATTTCGAGATATAAAGACCAGGCATGCTAAATCAATTAAATCTACCTGGACCTTAGACGGAAAAATTTTTGTACTTACCAACAGCATGAAAAAATTAATTATTTGCACTCGGCAGGATCTTTCCCGGCTTCAGCAAGACCTGAAAGCTTGAACTGTACAATGATATCTTCTTTGACCTAATAGTGCTAGGTCAAACTGTATAATATAACCATGTTTTATTTCCTCCATGATATAACCAACAATGTAATATAAGTGTATAGTTAGACAATGTGTACCACCGTTTACATGTTTCCTCAATTACATCTATTATATTTATATGTACTTTTTTACTTGTTTGTTTGCTTTTTCTTTTCTTTATTCTTGGTTTCTTGTCAACGTCTTCTCTCATACAAATTTAAACATAAACGATAATGAATTTTTGTATCTTCCATTCTCTAATCACCCATCTGAGGAAAACGATTGTAATGACTCAAATTTTAATACTTCTGAATATACTTTTAATCCCTTTGTTGATAATGATGAAAGATATGATGATCAGGCTGATATGTTAATTGATCACCTTAACACCAGATCTACTACACTTGATGAATGTAAATACTATAATATAACTGAACTTAACACACTGCATGCTTCGCTAAAACAAATCCAACTTATCTTTATTACATATAAACATTCGGAGTCTTGTCAACAAAGTAGATGCATTTTAAAAGCTCCTAAATTCAATTCATACTAAGTTCTCAGTAATCGGGCTATCTGAGACCTGGCTAAATGATAACAAACTGTTGCCGTTTTTACATGATTATATCTTTTTCGCAAGTAATAGACAATCACACGTAGGAGGAGGGGTGGGATTATTCATTCGTAATGAATTTAATGTTCGTCTTCGCCCTGATCTTGCTCTCCCGAAAGAATTTGGTGATTCTATATTTATTGAAATAATACTTAATACGGTACAAAGAAAAACATAATTATTGACAATGTATACAAACCTCCTTTGTACAAACATTATTAGTTTCTCTAAACATATTGAAGAATTACTAACTAAAATTAATACGGAAAATAAAATATGCCATCTTATGGGAGATTTTAATATTGATTTGCTTAAATTCCACAATCATAACATAACCAATAATTACTTAGATATTATTTTAACTCATTCATTCTATCCAACTGTTTCCAAAGCAACTCGTATTACTTCAAACACTGAAACACTAATAGACCACTTTTATACTGAATCTAGTATAGTTTCTGGTTTCTGATATCACTGATCATTTGCCTATTTTCCAGTTTATTGATAATGATCTAGATAAACTAAAAACCCAGGAAAGCTTCTCCTTTGTTATTAACGATATGAATTCCTTTTGCAATACACATCTTTCCTTTTGCAATAATTTATCTCAAGTTGACTGGTCCGATGTTTACAATAGTGACCCAAAACTTTCTTTTGATATCTTTCTTGACAAATGTTTTTCCGTTCATAGTAAGCATTTAAACGCTAGTCGAATAAAAAAAAACAAAATTCATAAACAACCCTGGATGAGTTCTTCACTCCTGAAATGTAGTAAACGAAAACACAAATTATATACAAAATATATTTTTCGCAAAGTTGTTAACACAAATTAAACTACACTAAATACAATAACATCTACAATAGTCTCTGTCGTACTGCCAAATCTAATTATTATAAACGAAAATTTGATCTGGCAAAAGGCAATCTCAAACGTACATGGAATATAATAAATTCAGTTATTAATCCGAGCAAAAAGAATATTAACAATATTAAAGTTTTAAAAATCAACAATAACATAATTAATAATGACAAATCTATTTGTGACTACTTTAATGATTATTTTTCCTCCATTGGCCCAGATATAAACAAATCTTTACCAGATTCTGATATTGATCCTTTACAGTTCCTACCAATGTCGCCTACTAATTCATTTTTTATTAAACCCGTCACTGAATCTGAAGTATTTGCAGTAATTCATGATATAGATACTAATAAAGGTGCTGGCTATGACCACTTATCTCCTAGGACCCTAAGATGTGTATCTCAAATCATCATTAAACAACTAACGTTCGCCATTAACTCATCTTTTTCATCTGGTACAGTTCCAAATACTTTAAAAATGGCCAAAGTCATTCCCGTATTTAAGAAAGGCGACACTGATACACTATCAAATTATAGACCAATGTCCATTCTACCTATCTTTTCAAAAATAGTTGAAAAACTTGTGCATAAAAGACTATTTAATTATTTAAATCAATTTAACATCTTAAATGACCATCAATATGGATTTCGTCAGAATCACTCAACCTGTCATGCAATACTTGAACTTGTTAATAACATTACTAAATCATTTGAAAATAAACGATTTCTATTAAGTTTATTCTTAGATTTATCAAAAGCTTTTGATGTTGTTAACCACGAAATTTTAATTTTCAAAAATTTTTTGATATGGTATTAGAGGTATTGCTTTAAAATGGTTTATAAGAATAATCGTAAACAATTTGTTTCTGTTGGATCATGTAAATCATCGACGAGGGATGTAACTTGTGGGGTGCCACAAGGGTCGGTCTTGGGGCCGTTACTTTTCATAATATATGTTAATGACTTGTGTAGAATTAGTGACACCCTCCAGTTGGTGCCTTCGCCGATGATACTAACGTTTTTTTTATTCTAATGAAGACCTCATTGTTTTGTTCAATACGTTTAATAATGAGTTTAAAAAAATTGGTTCCTGGTTCAATGCAAATAAGCTCCTAATTAATATTCAAAAGACTAACTATATTTTATTTCATTCACACCGTAAGAAAGTAAATTTTTCAAACTTCAGCATTATTTTAAATGAAAATCCTATAGAACGTAAATCAAATACTTCGTTTTTAGGAGTACCGGTATTCATTGATGAAAATCTAAGTTGAAAATTACACCAAAATTATGTTGCAAGCAAAATATCAAAATCAATAGGCATAATAAACAGGCTTAAGTTATTCTTCCCACGCAACACTTTAATTACTTTATACAATACTCTTATTCTCCCTTATTTGCAGTATTGTAACTTAATATGGGCCTGTGACTATTCTTCGAACCTGGATAGATTACTTAAGCTACAAAAACGTGTTGCTAATTGATTTAGCTTCATTTGCATCGTCTTCGGAACCTCTGTTTAAAAAACTAAATATATTAAAAATTATGGATCTAAACAAACTACAAGTTGCGTGTTTTATGTTTCAATACATAAAGGGCCAACTCCCAACCTCTATATTAGCTTTATTTCATGATTATAAACCTATACACAGTCATTGCTTTAAAAAATCAAACTCACTTTACGTTCCTTTTGTAAGACTAACCAAAAGCCAATTTTTTATTTCTGTATACGGACCGAAATTATGGAATGATACTCATGTTAAGTTTAAAAATTGCCATAGTACCCACACTTTTAGAA
>NW_022703443.1:28817-29098 GCF_011630105.1 Anneissia japonica | reverse complement strand
TATGATATTCAAACATATATACATGGACATTTGTTAAATAGCTACAGGGTAGCCTACGATGTTCCATCATGTCCTTATCTAAACACTGCATATGTACCTTTGATGATTTATATTGTATGTATATATATATGTGTGTGTATAAGTTGGCTTGTGTGTATGTGTGTGTGCATATATGTATGTGTGTACGTATATGTGTGTGTGTTCGCGTGTGTGTATTTACATGTATGTATGGGGGTGTATGTGTGTGTATGTATGTGTGTATATGTACATAAGTATATATG
>NW_022703443.1:19485-26985 GCF_011630105.1 Anneissia japonica | reverse complement strand
AGCTTAATCACCTTATTGTGATCTAGTGGAGCATGTTGATTCATCATAATTAACCTTAGTTAACGTGATAAATTAATTCATGAGATTGAATTCAACCAATCAGCCTTCAGTTTATTAAACAGGTCCCAACCTCATTGGTTGTGCTTCTGGTAGATCTTAACATCATTGGTTGTGCTTCTGGTAGTTGTCATGCAACACTGCACGCATTAGCATAAATAGATCATGATGATGGTTTCTATATGAACGGTTTTCTCTAACATGCTAAAGTTATCATGATGAATAGATCATGATAAGTTTATCACAAACTTATGTGAACGTGCCTAATGTCCAGTTATATTATTAGATTATGATATGGGGGTGTTTGCCTATTATACTTTAGGTAATGGGGGTGTATCTCAAGTAAGTCATACCATACTTTTAGAGTTGTTTCTGATTGGATCATAGAGAATTTCTTCCTCTATGATTTAGTAACTTTTTTACCAAAAAACTACTAATTAAGATGTATCACAAACTTCAGAGCTTAAGCTCAAACTGACAATCATAGATTCATAGTGTGAGAAAGGCCAAGTCCAACTGACTATGGTAAAGTTATACAGTTATATTATTAGATTATCTGTATACTCAAGTTGACCATTAAAACTGTCAAACCAATTTAAGGCACTTATCAGGTGAAGGATATCGATTCCAATGGTTATGCAAGTTAATACCATTGAACCTTAATACTACATTACAATTGACCAACATGTGTCCAGCGACTTAACATCATCTGGAAAGCAAATACAAGATTGAAATTCATTAAACGACATTCTCATCTTTTAAACTCATCAACTCATTCTATTAAAATTCTGTATTCTACTCTAATTCAACCTTGTTTTGACTATGCTTCTTTTTTCTGGTCTTCGTCTTTAAACAAAATGCTGTCTAAGAAACTTCAAATAACACAAAATAAAGCCATCCGTTTAATTTTAGGACTTGGTGCTAGGACACATGTTGGTCATTCTCAACTCTCTGGTATCAATTTATTAAGCATTTCCGATAGATTCAAATTTTCTAAATTGTGTCACGTTTACAGAAACTTTCATCAACTTAGCCAACAATATTTACAAAATCATTTCACACGACTCAATAGTTTACATAACCATTTTACTAGAGGTAGCTCGTTTAACTTTCGCATCCCACATGTTAAACATCCCAACAATACAACATTTTATTATACAGCAATCAAACATTGGAATGTACCACCATCATACATAAAACAATCAACATCACTCAACGTATTTAAAATAAAATTAAAGCATCACCTTGATAAAAGATTCCGTAATATTGCTCTTACTCTTTAATTATCTTGTTTTTATTGTTGCTTTGATAACTTTGTTGATACTGTAGGTCCTCCTTTTTATTTAATTTATTATTTTTAATTGTTTTATCTTGTACATATACCACTTCTTTTGTCTGTCTCCGTTTTTGTTTGTATGTGATATTTTAGGACCCCGTTGGCAACAAGTTCTTCAGAACTTTCACAGGTTATCCTGGCATTAATATCTGTTTTTTTGTTTGTTAATATCAATTTTTTACGTGGTATATGATGTTCAAGGTAACTCAACTTTATTTTTCATGAAGTATAATTTTTTAAAACATTTTTGCTATTGTATCTTTCTATATATATATTTTTTGTACTTTATCTTTTAATGTAATGCCAAATAAAACGAAACGAAATTTGAAAACAATAATTATATACTGAATATAATGTAAAATATATGTTAATGTACAGAAAAAACAAAAATTCTAAACTATGTATTTTTCTAAAATATAAAACAAATGTTGGCAAACGCCTATTTAGTAATTAGCATATAAAGGAATGGTCACAATCAGAAAAAAAAAACCCGATTAATTCTTAAAGCAAACACAGATAGTTGTTATTCATTTTGTTATAAATAGATTTGAGTGAAGGAAGGTTCAATGCACTGTACAACTGATATAGATAACCTGGTCTTTATATCACTCAAACTTTTAACTTGTTCATTTGTAAATTAATTAAATAATGTATAAAATGAGTAATGTATAACAGTATATAAAAGATAGTATGAAACCAACTCCGTAAAAAGGATACAAGCCATTATTGATTCTATATTTCAGGAATCTATAACAGTAGCTTGTTTAAAACGACAGAACGCAGACTTTTGACAAGTATCATTATTATGTAAATTAGTACTATGTCGATTCTGTTTTTCTTTTAATATTTTCCTCAGTGAAGAGGATGGGCCGATCCTGGAGGTACTGCAATAGCAGGCCACCCCGTGGCCAGGACGGAGCAAGCTCCTACTCCATGGCCTAATGTCAAAAATCAGTTTAATATAGAAGCTACTCAATGAGCAGCGTTTCAGATATTAAGCTGAAAAGAACAGATACTCCTTTTTGATTTAAGAGTTAACGCACCTGAAAAAGAACAAGTAACAGGAAAACAAAGAACAAAGCGTTAAACTCTCAGGCAGGCTGCCCACGGCAGACCGGAATACGTGAGCCTACGAAACTCACTGCCAACTGAAACAACACTAAAAACCAAACAAAACAAAACGTAACAAACCTAGAAACATACCTAACAACACACATTACACAAAAGAAACCCACTTTATACCTTAAGGACCAATTTATCGTGAACTAAAAGGGCAAGAACACCCTGGATGCACCATATTTTACGAAAGGCAGAATAATCCGATGAACATCTTAGAAATTCCAACTTAATTCGGGACCGGACAGCATCTCTCACTCTGACAACCATACCCTCCTCAGAAATACACTCATTATGAAACAAAGCCCTACACTTCCAAACTATTAATTTAACCTCACAAATCAAAAAAACTGCAAGCTGATAAACTGTTGTGTCCAAAGCCACAAAGGAAAAAAACATAATATGATCCTCACAAAAATGAACATTTAACCCATAAAACCTGCTTAACAAAAAACAAAACACCATTACCAGACCAAAGACAGACGAGGACATCCCATAATACAGTGACTGGTGGATTCAGCACTACTACACCCTGGACAATCATACCTTCTGACAATCATCCTGCGCTCCCTGAGAACCATCCCTACAGGAAGACAACCATGGAGCACCTTCCAATTTACTTCTCTACTATCATTCAACAAAAGAGCACACCCCAAAGCCTTGAAAGCAAGCACCCAGTCTTTATTAGCCTAGAACGCACCACCGAGGCAACATAACCTTTCTCCACTAGCAACAACTTATAAACGTTTTTACTGGTCAGTAAGCCCCACACTACATCCCCCTACAAACACACCACAACATCAAACACAAGTTACCCAGTCGCTCATACTCCACTGGTGCATCTAAAGCATGAGGGCGGCCATTATCCCACCTTGCAATTCCCAACCTGTTCAGTAAATGGCCCAACCAATAGATACAAAAATAAAACCATTCAACACCTTTGCAGACCAACGCAATGAACGAAAGAAAAACACTCACATTTAGCAACCGGATCAACCAATCCCAAACCCCCCTCACACTGTGGCAACAGAAGCCCGGGATGTCAAAACACAGGTCAGATCGTCAGCATACTGAACAAACTTGCATTCCCTCCCCCTACTACCAGGCAACACCACCCCCCGAATCAAATCCGATCTCTGAATGGAACACGCTAATGATTCCATGTATAACACATACAAAAAAGGAGAAAGCGGACACCCTTGCCTAACACCCCGCGTCACAGGAAAAGAATCAGAAACAAAACCATTAACCATAACACAACTATTTAAATTACAATACATGGAACGCAACCACCTCATCATGTTGTTCCCGAACCCAAACCTCTCCAAAACCCGAAAAAGAAGTTTGAAACTAACTCTATCAAACGCTTTCTCCTGGTCAAAGGAAATTAGAGCCAATGGCGAATTACACCGCAACGCATACTCCACCACATCTCTCAACAACACCGAATTAGACTGGAGTCTCCTCCCAGGCACACTACACAACTAGACAGTCCATAACTTTGCCTAATCTTAAACATAAAAGCTTGGCTAAAATCTTATAGTCAACGTTTAACAATAGCTGATCTCCTCCCTTAGGCAGCAATTTAATCAAGCCTCCTTTCTGTGAGCTAGATAACGCACCACACTCAAAAACACACTTGTAAACCTCGAGCAAATCAGCTGAGAGAACCTCCCAAAACTATAAATAAAACTCCACTGGTAGCCCATCCAACCCTGGGGATTTTTAGCCATAGAACCCAGTGCCTCTCTCACCTCGTCAACCTCAACACTCTTCTCCAGAGATATCATTTCATTGTCGGGCACAGAACAACAAACCGACTCGATAAAAGCATCCTGCTTTCCCTCATCTAAAACTTCACCTCCATAAAAAAGACTCCTATAAAAATCAAGAAAAAACCGTCAAAATTCCATGACTATCCGAAACGACATTTTCCCCTTCTTCCAAAAAACGAACCCTGGCTCTAACCCTGGCCCCCTCCGTCTCGATCTGTGCTAGCTGATCTAACTTATCTTTAATTTCTGCAAAGGAATCTAACAAAGCAGGAGAATGCGATCAATTTAAACGCACTTTAGTCTCATCATACAATCCCTCTAATCTATCTCTCTCTCTCTTTTCTTCTCCTTACTAATCCGTACCGAGTGCCAAATAACAACCTCTTTACTTCTCCGCTTGATATCATCCCACCACTGAAGAACAGACGAAAAACCAGGCTTCAAAGTTCGCCATAACGTGTACTGAGAAATAAAATCCTCAATAAATAGTTGATCACTCAGAATCGAGACATTGCACTTCCATACACCCCTTCCCCTATCCACACTCCCTGCAAGATCTGCTACCATCACCACCCAGTCATGGTCAGAACAATGACATGCAGAATATACAAAACTTCTAACCGAAAAGGAATCTGGAGCGTAAAATCGGTCTAGCCTACACGCCACCCGCTTTGCAGCGGAAGCCCAAGATGTAGCAGCAACCACCGGGTGTAACAAACGAAATTGGTCGGAAAGACCAAAAGTCGTACAAAAATTCAACTCCGCAGAACCTCCAGACCCCAAACCCGGATTCCCTCCAACCTTATCTAAATCAAGATCCAATACACAATTGAAATCCCCCCTAATCATGGAGCTGCCGCAGAAACCCACCTCGCCAATGAACTAAAAAAAACTTTTCTGCAAGCTGGGTCGTTTGGTGCATAAATGCAACAAAGCTGCACTGGTACCCCATGAATTCCCACCACACCGGACAGCACTGCCCCGTCAGGATCCCGTCTAACATTCTCAAGCGATAAGCCCTTACGCAACAAAATCCCCACCCCACCACTTCTGCTGGAGCTGCTAGCCCAATAGGCGTTCCCGCCACAAATCACCCTCCTGTAAAGAACCACAATGAACTTCTTGTAAGTAAACCACATCATATTTCCGCTCCCGACATAACTGAAAAATCTGAGCCTCCTAGAAGAAACACTAAACCCATTAACGTTTAAAGACGCAAAAACAGCCATTAAGGAGATAACAGAAAAAAAAACAGAAACACAAAGAATACATCATTATGAAAAGGTGGAACGAACAACCTGAGCAACTGATGAAGACAAAACGTATGCAGCATGGCACTCCGAAAGGTGAGGAATAAGATCAGAAGGCCTCGATACCTTAGTTCTACAGGCTCGCACCAGGCAACTTAAAACCACCTTCGCTTTCCCATGCTTCGTAGACATATGATCAACATAAGCTGACCAGGACGAGAATGATTTCTTTGCACAGCCTTTCGAGCAGGAAATTCCTAAACCACTCTCTTTGGCTAATCTGGAGTCTTCCAACTTCGACCGAGCCTTGAGGCAGCGTGCCACCTCCCCGCTTACGGCCACCTTCTCATCTCCTGAAGAACTATCTTCAGCTGAGGTGCCAATAAGCAAAGGAGACTCCTCCTGAAGAGGGCCCATCTCACAATCCCCCCACTTTGCCTTAGTAACATTGGCACTGGCTTCCTGGGAAACATAATCAACTAACTTGACTGCTTGCTTATTAACCGAAGTATCCTCCGAAACATCATCACCCTCTCTTAGACGGTCCTTCTCTACGTACAACCTGCCCCTCTTCATGTTCCAAAACCTCCTCGTCAACCATCTCATCCACAACCTCATCCTGTTCCACCATTCCAACCAACTCCACCCCTGGACCACCCCCACCAGCCTTAGCACTAAAAGAAACCGGGCAGTTGCGATAAACATGCCCCGAGACCTTGCAAATAGTGCACACGATCTCATTTTTACACTGAACGGCTACATGGCCTAGCTCTAGACACTTCGAACATTTCTTCTGCTGACAATCCTTAACAAAATGGCCCTCCTCTCCACAGCGTAGGCAAGTCCTGGGCTGGCCTCAGTAACTTACCCAGCAGTTCCTTGAACCAATCTTTAGTTGTGATGGGATGTTACGCCTGAGCTAAATCATGTAATGTCTGTTCCCATTATGTATGAACGGCTGGTCCTTGTATGTCAGCAAACCGTGAACTAACCACCTCAACAAACTGAGACAACACATGTTGCACAACTTCGTCCGGTACTTTAAACTCCACATATAGGACTGTCACCATGACCCTGCTATCATAGAAACGTATATCAGGAGAGTCAGAACTTCTCCAAAGTGGCCGCAGCAAACCTACACTTAGCAGCTCCTTGAAACGAAACATCAAACGTACCATTACCCAACCTCTAAACAGCAACTACATCCTCAACCTTCACACCCGCCATATCCAAATCCAAGAAAACCCGCTCAACCACCTCCGCCGGTCATGATACCCAAGATTTATTGACGCCGGCCTACGCATACCGAACGATAGTTAATACTATGGCAGCTTTACTAAAATACTCGATCTAAGCCTCCGAAAAAGAACAGCTTAAGAGTTAACGCAACTAATGATTGAATAACAGACAAATAATGACAAAGCGTTAAACCCTCAGGCAGGCTGCCCACGGCAGACCGGAATACGTGAGCCTACGAGACTCCCTGCCAACTGCAACAGAAACTAAACCAAACAAAACAATACTAACAAACCTAGAAACAAACCCAACACATATTACTTAAAAGAAACCGAAATTATACCTTAAGGATCAATTTACCTTCAACTAAAAGGGCAAACACACCCTGAATACACCAGGTTTTACGAAAGGCAGAAAAATCCGATGAACATTTAAGATATTCTAACTTAATTCGTGACCGGACAGCTTCCCTTACCCTGATCACCATACCCTCCTCAGAAATACATTCATCATGAAACAAAGCCCTACATCTAGACCTCCAAACAATTTCAGAAATCAAAAACACTGCCAAACGTGTGATGTATATAGGCGCGACATACAATAACATAGGCAATGCCAACGAATTTAAAATTAAAACATGACCAAATAACGACATTTTCCTCTTTGCCCACTTCGCCACCACCTTCTCAAACCGAACCACAACTTCCTCCCATGAAGCATAACTGGCATC
>NW_022703443.1:15513-19419 GCF_011630105.1 Anneissia japonica | reverse complement strand
ACCGCGTCAACACCCGGGAGCTGTGACATACCCCGCCATTTCCCCAACAACAAACCCTGGGTTTTCAATAAATTAAACCGAGAACCAGATGCCATCTCAAAAGATTTTAATAAACTTAACAAGGAAGCAACAGATGCACGGGACGTCAAAATACAGGTCAAGTCATCAGCATACTGCACAAACTTGCATTCCTTCCCCCCACTACCCGGTAACACTACCCCCTGAATCAAATGAGATCCCTGAATGAAACTTGATAATGATTCCATATACAACACATATAACAAAGGAGAAAGTGGACACCCCTGTCTTACCCCACGCGTCACTGGAAAAGAATCTGAAACAAAACCGTTAACCATAACACAGCTACGCAAATCGAAGTACATGGACCGCAACCACCTCATCACGTTACACCTAAACCCGAACCTCTCCAAAACCCGAAAAAGAAGGCTAAAACTAACCCTATCAAATGCCTTCTCCTGGTCAAAAGAAATTAAAGCCAACGGCGAACTACACTGAGACGCATATTCCACCACATCCCTCAACAACACCAAATTAGACTGGAGCCTTCTCCCAGGCACACTACATGACTGGAATGGACCAACTAAAAATTCCATAACTTTACCCAACCGTGAACATAAAAGCTTAGCTAAAATCTTAAAATCAACATTCAACAAAGTAATAGGTCGACGGTTTTTCGGGTCTAGTTGATCACCCCCCTTAGACAACAATTTAATCAAACCCCCCTTTCTGAGAGTTAGATAAAGAACCAACATCGAAAACACACTTATAGACTTGAAGCAGATCAACAGAGAGAACAAAACCTCCTCGTCAACCATCTCATCCATAACCTCATCCTGTTCCACCATTCCAACCAACTCCACCCCTGGACCACCCCCACCAGCCTTAGCACTAAAAGAAACCGGGCAGTTGCGATAAACATGCCCCGAGACCTTGCAAATAGTGCACACGATCTCATTTTTACACTGAACGGCTACATGGCCTAGCTCTAGACACTTCGAACATTTCTTCTGCTGACAATCCTTAACAAAATGGCCCTCCTCTCCACAGCGTAGGCAAGTCCTGGGCTGGCCTCAGTAACTTACCCAGCAGTTCCTTGAACCAATCTTTAGTTGTGATGGGATGTTACGCCTGAGCTAAATCATGTAATGTCTGTTCCCATTATGTATGAACGGCTGGTCCTTGTATGTCAGCAAACCGTGAACTAACCACCTCAACAAACTGAGACAACACATGTTGCACAACTTCGTCCGGTACTTTAAACTCCACATATAGGACTGTCACCATGACCCTGCTATCATAGAAACGTATATCAGGAGAGTCAGAACTTCTCCAAAGTGGCCGCAGCAAACCTACACTTAGCAGCTCCTTGAAACGAAACATCAAACGTACCATTACCCAACCTCTAAACAGCAACTACATCCTCAACCTTCACACCCGCCATATCCAAATCCGAGAAAATCCGCTCAACCACCTCCGCCGGTCATGATACCCAAGATTTATTGACGCCGGCCTACGCATACCGAACGATAGTTAATACTATGGCAGCTTTACTACAATACCTGTCTCTTATACACATCTAGATGTGTATAAGAGACAGATAACAAAGCGTCAAACCCTCAGGCAGGCTGCCCACGGCAGACCGGAATACGTGAGCCTACGAGACTCCCTGCCAACTGCAACAGAAACTAAACCAAACAAAACAATACTAACAAACCTAGAAACAAACCCAACACATATTACTGCAAAGAAACCGAAATTATACCTTAAGGACCAATCTACCTTCAACTAAAAGGGCAAACACACCCTGAATACACCAAGTTTTACGAAAGGCAGAAAAATCTGATGAACATTTAAGATATTCTAACTTAATTCGTGTCCGGACAGCATCCCTAACCCTGACCACCATACCCTCCTCAGAAATACATTCATCATGAAACAAAGCCCTACATCTTGACCTCCAAACTATTAACTTAATTTCAGAAATCAAAAACACCGCCAACCTATAAACTTTCCTGTCCGAAGCCACAAAAGAATAGAACATAATATGTTCCTCACAAAAATGTATATTCAACCCATAAAACTTACTTAACAAATCAAAACACCATTGCCAAACCAAAGACAGACGAAGACATCCCATAATGCAATGAATAATAGATTCAACACTACCACACCCCGGACAATCATACCTTTTCACCAACATCCTACGCTCCTTGAGGAAACTCCCCACAGGAAGACACCCATGGAGCACCTTCCAACTCACTTCTCTACTATCATTTAACAATAGAGCACAATCCAAAACCTTGAATGCAGTCCCCCAATCCCTATCAGGGCGAGCACGCACAACCGAGGCAACATAGCCTTTCCCCGCCAACATCAACTCATAAACATTTTTGCTTGTTAATGAGCCCCACTCCACAGCCCCATCACATACATGCCACACCTCCAAACACAACTGACCCAAGCGCTCATACTCAGCTGGAGCATCGAAAGCATGAGGGCGCCTATTGTCCCACCTTGAAATTCCCAATCTATTGAGTAACTGACCCAACCAATAGATACAAAAGTAAGACCAATCAACACCCTTTAAAACCAAAGCAATAAAAGACACAAAAACACTTTCCCATTTAACAACCGGATCAACCAAACCCAATCCCCCCTCACACTACGGCAAAAACAAAGATCTGCGAGCCACCATTTCCCTTTTACCCAGCCACAAAAAAGAGAAAATGCACTTATACAGCCGTTTTACAAAAACAACAGGCATAATGTATACAGGCGCGACGTACAATAACATAGGCAATGCCAACGAATTTGAAATTAAAACACGACCAAATAACGACATTTTCCTCTTCGCCCACTTCACCACCACCTTCTCAAAACGAACCACAACTTCCTCCCATGAAGCATAACCAGCACCCCGCCCCCCAATCCTCACCCCACAAACCTTCAAAGAACCAGTAGACCAAGGCACCGCGTCAACACCCGGGAGCTGTGACATACCCCGCCATTTCCCCAACAACAAACCCTGGGTTTTCAATAAATTAAACCGAGAACCAGATGCCATCTCAAAAGATTTTAATAAACTTAACAAGGAAGCAACAGATGCACGGGACGTCAAAATACAGGTCAAGTCATCAGCATACTGCACAAACTTGCATTCCTTCCCCCCGCTACCCGGTAACACTACCCCCTGAATCAAATGAGATCCCTGAATGAAACTTGATAATGATTCCATATACAACACATATAACAAAGAAGAAAGTGGACACCCCTGCCTTACCCCACGCGTCACTGGAAAAGAATCTGAAACAAAACCATTAACCATAACACAGCTACGTAAATCGAAGTACATGGACCGCAACCACCACATCATGTTACACCCAAACCCAAACCTCTCCAAAACCCGAAAAAGAAGGCTAGAACTAACCCTATCAAATGCCTTCTCCTGGTCAAAAGAAATTAAAGCCAACGGCGAACTACACTGAGACGCATATTCCACCACATCCCTCAACAGCACCAAATTAGACTGGATCCTTCTCCCAGGCACACTAAATGACTGGAATGGACCAACTAAAAATTCCATGACTTTACCCAACCGTGAACATAAAAGCTTAGCTAAAATCTTATAATCAACATTCAACAAAGTAATAGGCCGACGGTTTTTCGGGTCTAGTTGATCACCCCCCTTAGGCAACAATTTAATCAAACCCCCTTTCTGAGAGTTAGATAAAGAACCAACCTCGAAAACACACTTATAAACTTGAAGCAGATCAACAGAGCGAACATCCCAAAACTGTAAATAAAATTCTACCGGTAACCCTGTCTCTTATACACATCTAGATGTGTATAAGAGACAGGCTCTTATAACTAAGGTATCTTAAATAC
>NW_022703443.1:1434-13949 GCF_011630105.1 Anneissia japonica | reverse complement strand
CAATCAGTAACAAAAGCCTATAAATTCTAAAAGCAAACACAGACAGTTGTTATTCATTTTGTTGTAAACAGATTCCAGTGAAAGGGGGATCAGTGGATTGTACACCTGGTATAGATAACCTGGTGTTTATATTACTCAAACTTCTAACTTGTTTACATTTAAATTAATTAAGTAATATATAATATAATAATGTATAGTTTGTGTTTAAAACGAGAAAGGCAAACTCTTCATCATCGAGATAAGTACCATTATTATGTAAATTTAGTAATATGTGAAATCTGTTTATATTTTTATATTTCCCTCAGTTGGAGGATTGGCCGATCCTGGAAGTAATTGCAATGAAGCGAGAAGCGATGCTCAAACAATGGTTCATATGATACGAATATAAAACAACATCTTGCTAAACTACCGGTGTTGGAAATGCTCAAGTTCATTAATTCTATATAATATTTGACTTTAACACATTTGAAATAAATAATTATATACTGAATATAATCTAAAATATATGTTAATTTACAGAAAAAAACAAATTCTAGATTATGTATTTTTGTAAAATATGAAAAAAATGTTGGCAAACGCCTATTTAGTTATTTGCATATAAAGAAATGGTCACAATCAGAAAAAAAAACCCCGATTAATTCTTAAAGCAAACACAGATAGTTGTTATTAATTTTGTTATAAACAGATTCGAGTGAAGGAAGGTTCAATGAACTGTACAACTTATATAGATAACCTGGTCTTTATATCACTCAAACTTTTAACTTGTTCATTTGTAAATTAATTAGGTAATGTATAAAATGAGTAATGTATAACAATATATAACAGATACTGGTAGTTCATCTTCAGGAATCTATAACAGTAGCTTGTTTAAAACGGGTCCTACTAAATAGCGCCCGGTAGCTCCCAGAAGCGCCCGGTCATATTTCTTAATTAATTAAGTTCATGCAACATGTTAATAATATATAAATATCACATTTTATGCCAAAAATTTATTTAAAAAAAATTAAATATAGCCCTAGGCTACAGTTTTACTTTTCGCTTAATGAATACAGTAATAATAATAATTGAAGGAACATCCTTTAAATAAAGGAACATCCTTTGTATAGGCAATTCCTTTACGTTTTTAATAAATGAAATTGATATTGTTTATAATAATTTATTTTACACAACATGCCCGTCCGTAACTAGGGGATGGGTGTTTGGTAGGACCCCCTTTTGACCACCAGTTTAACGTAGTCGTATTATAACTTTCATTAAAGAAACACTTCTTTTTAATCAGTTTATTACCGTAGTCGTATTTTATCATAACTTTTTTCATTAAAGAAATACTTTTGAGTTCAAATTGGCCTATAGGAAACCCCCCATTCCGCGTGTCATGCCACTCCCCCTCCTTCCCCATGAACCTGGTTACGGGCCTATATGGCGTTCAATTTCTTTTAGATTTTATTATATTTTTAATACAAATAAAGATTTTTTCAATTGAATTAACATTGTGTACAGTTTCTTCCATCTCAAGATGCAGATCCCAGGTTGCTGATCTATTGTTGCAGATTTCGATAAGAACAGGCGAACCTAAATCAATATTGTATAGAGTATATCCAAATAATCCAGAATTAGTGTATTAAAGTCGTTCGCCCAAGAGTTTATAGAAGTGAATCTAAATAAATATTGTAGTCTATGTAGGCCTATTATTCCAAAATTATATTGTATGAATGTTTGTGGCCATGAAAGGTAAGTAAAATGAGTCAGTCAGCAGCAGTATATATATATGTATGAGTATATTGGGTCCAAAGGTATTTGCTCATTCGCTCGGGGCTTCGTCAGAGTAGTACTGTAGCTGCTAATGACTCATTTTTCTTGTATTTAGGTATAAAACCAAAATAAAAATCAACAAGTGTCAAATTTCTTCTGCAAATATCATTTATTAAATACTTGATACAACATAATTCATAAATCTATATGTCGTCGCCGGTACAAGTACGGCGATTTTTCTTTTTTTTTTCTATAAATAATTTGCATATATTTAAAATCGTACTTTTTGAGTTTTTGCATTTTTCACACGGTGTTTTTGGCCTGGTTTTCGGGCACTCTTATCAACCGTTGGTATAGTTAATCCACCGTCCGTTGAGCAAATGTGACTGTTTAGTTTTTTGGGACCTTTCATAAAGTTACGATATACATTTTCTTTTTCAGCCTCACTTTTCTTCACCCAATTTACATGCTTTACTGCAAACTTTGCCATCCATGGTGCAAGTTTAAAATTGTCTGTTCCATGTATTGTTCTACGGATATCACAGAGCTGTAATTTAACAATATTATTAATTCTATTAATTAAGTCCGGCAGTTTCAGGGTTTTCCAATTCACTGCTAATTTCAGGATATTATTTAAGCTTTCACATGAGTTATTCTTCCAATCTAACGGAATCCATTTGTTTTTGTTACAAGATTTGACAACATTTTCCAATAATTTATCTGTTAAATTCTTAAAATAATTTGCAAATGTTGGTACCTCATTTACATATTTTTCATTTTTTTTATTTAAATATTCATATTCCTCTTTGCATGCCATAAGTCCTGTTGCGCCAAATGTCATATCCATTATTTTTCTTCTTTCGCTGATTTCCACACCAATCTTAATTAGGTGATGATTCACATTTTTTGATATGTGCTGCATGCATAAAACTAAATCTGATGAAGGGAAAACACTTTTTACTGCCTTTGTTAGGGCATTCTCTTCATCCGAACCAAAGACAAGATTCATTCCACTCATTTGTGAGCCTACAATTGAGTCCTCCAATTTACATTGTAGATGGGATAGAAACCGGTGATAGGTCGTAAAGAGACCATCCCATCTGGAAAAACCTAGGGGATGGGGGTCAACATTTTTATTAAATATTAATAATAATTAAATATTAATAATGATAATAATTAAATAATAATAATAATTAAATAATAATAATTAAATAACATTAATAATAATAATAATAATAATAATAATTAAATAATAATAATACTAAAGAAATAATAATACTAAAGGAATAAGTACAATCGGTTGAAATTACTTCCCGCTTTTGAAGTAAATCCGTAGTGTAAAAATGAATCTTAAGGAAACAACCAAGATATAATAGAAAGCTAGTTTTTACTTTACTTTTTAAGTATGACGAACCACATTTTATTATTTCTATTTCATTAGTTATTTGAACAGTATAAGTATTTATTTATAGCAAAATAAGTTAAATTAGATTAAATTGCATACATACCTGTAATGGTGAAGATGGACATCCAGTACGAGCTTTGCGTTTATGTATTCTGGACTCTTCTAACGAGGGCCAATCGTCGTCGAAAGACTAAAGAAATTTTAAGAAAAAAAAGTTAGTAGGACAACATAATACAATACTTTTGGAAAAATTGTAAAGACATTTATTGTGCTCTATTTGCATCATTTATTGATTATCAGATACTACTGGTACTAGTACAAATAGCCATCAAGACATGATGAAATGTATAGTTTTATTTCTTCAGCATAACTATCTTTAACAAGGACAATATTGTTATTGATTGGCCTATAGTTAAGCATGGGATCAGTAGGTGCAGTCTAAATAGGCCTACACTTCATCGTACATACCTGATGTGGTGTTGATTTAGCACGTCCAAGTTCTGGAAGCTCTGGTTCAGGGCTACTTTCAATGGTGATTGTCACTGGCCCGGCGATCCTGACCGGTAACAGGGGGACGAAATGGTTTGGTGTCCATGTGCCCGTTGACCCAGATGATCCAAAGACCGTCCACATTATACGTATTGGCCGTTTGGTAGAAGATGTCCTGGGTGTAAAGTGTTTATTTAGAATTACGAAACAATTGTCAACAAGTCCGTTAAGCGGTGGGTAGATTGATATAATCGGCCTTTCCAGCACAGATGCAGCCGCATGCATTGTCTATGCAAAGGAAAATCCACCATCTCTTAGACAGTCCTTGCATGAAATCTCGAAGTCGGGTGACACATGACTAATCCTTGAGCCAGCATGTATGTGTTCATAATACAACTGGTTCTCCAACAATTTCGAGTGCTGTCAGTAATCTTATTTCGGTTGCTTTAGATTCGCTTCCATACATTGCGACGGAGAGTGAGTTAAAAAAGCAGTTCCCATCTCCGCTCACAGACACAGGAAGATATTTAGGGTTCTGTTCGAACTTCAACAAGATGTTCTCTGCCATGCTGTCTGGCCTACATTGTCCATGTGCAACCAAAGTTTCAATGGGCAACTCCATACTCCTCATTAGGATCCGCTCCAACGCAATAGAATCTTTCAAGTTTCCTCCTTTCACAGCATTACGAAGTCTGTTCAACGAAGCATTGCAGTCGAACGGCTCTCCACAGAACTGCCGGCACAAATATTCTAGAGGAAGTTTCACCAAGGTGGAGAAATGTGTGTCAGACAACACTTCGCAGTTTTTATGATGCCATTGGTTGCAATCGCCACAACACATCGTTTCAGACTTGCAACGTTTGCCACAAGCACCACAAGGGTACTTAACACGACGCTTAACCTATAAATGTAAAATAATAATAATAATAATAATAATAATATTAATAATAATACAGTAATAATAAATTGATGTTTATATTTATATTCATGCAGTAGTAATCTTCAGGAGTGAGTGGATAATTATCCTTAACTGTTTAACCTTTGCTTCTCTATAGAATTCCTATAATAATGAAAACGATAATAATAAGGGTAGACCTAATTTGTTTCTCTATATTATCATAATGATTAATAATAACTATAAAATAATTCTTATTTTAGAAATAAATTATAATGATATACTAATAATTATTCTAATTTTTAATAATATTCTATAATACCTGTAATAATAGGCCTAATATTAAATATGCAACAATAGGAAATGAAACGGGCCACGGAAGAAGTCTTTAATTCAATCAATCAATCAACAAGGAATTATAATAGCGCCTATATCTACAATAGAAAATAAATTGGAAGATCTGTAATTACAACGATAATAATATTGGTAATTTCCTTCTCAATAATATTACCATAACCAACAAAACAATAATGTCTGTAATATTAATATTAAACACAAAAACAGAGTAAAAATGTCTTACCTTTGGCTGCATGACTGGGAGCCTTCAACTTTGCTTCAATAGCAGAATGATTACGAAGTACTATGGCGCAAGTTGTTCAAGAACACAATGATTTCAATTACAAATCAACAAAACGATGTGATGAATCCGATGAAATACCTCAACAAAACTCAACAGAACACAGAACACAAACAGTGTAACAACAGGCAACAACACAATTAAAATTAGGCTCTACTAAATTTATGATATCAACTCAAAGTTAAATTTCACTACAATTATGAAATCAGACTTCCTCTATTATAATTTTACCAATTTAAGAAATCCAACTTAATGTCAAACTTCACTACGATTATGAAATTAAATTTAATGTAAAATTTAAAGAATACTGTATTACAGAAATTGAACTTAAAGTAAAATTTCACTAAAAATTAGGAATTACTAGTCACTCACTCACTTTCAAATTCACTTAAAACTTAATCAAAACACACTAGTCACTCACTTTCAAACTCAAATTCACTTAAAAACTTACGGTAATCAAAACACTAGTCACACACTTTCAAATTCAAACGGATATCTATCACACGATCGTTGGTAAGTAATCAAAAACAGTGGTAAGGCAACAGCATCAACGGCAGATCAAAAATGATACACTTAGATGAAAAATCACATCATATAAAGTTGAGCATTTCGATTAGGTAAATTACGGGATAAAGATTAATCATTGAGATTTAGTATTCTAGGCAGTGGGAGTCCTATCACTCAGCAGAGGGACAACCCGGCCGATCCGATGGACTTAAACATAAATATACTGTATTGAATATTCAATACGAGTATAGTATTTTTTCATATTGGATATTCACTCGTATTAATTCGAATAAAGACTGACTTGAGCTTTGTCGTTCTTCATCATAATTTGATAAATAAATGAGTCTATTATAAGGCTTAATGCACTACTTTGCTTTTAAATATTCCGGTGAATAATAATGATATTTTGCCTTAATTTTATGCAGTATTTCACACTCTGAAATTACAGCACATTTGGCTTGCTCAACAGGGTGGTAACAAAATGTGTTTACTGGATTTAAAACAATACTAATGTCGGTTACTTCTTATTATAAGCCTATAGTATACTCTACAGTAGGAATATAAATAGAGCAAGTAGGTTGAATAGAGCCTATTCATCAGCTTGCAGCAAGGTGGTAACAAAAGGTATTACTGGATTAACAATGATCAGTACAGTCGAATAAATTGTTATGTATCATTTATATATTGTATTCTGGGTCGAACATCTCCTCCGTGAGAGTGTTCCTCCGTCTTGTATTGTCCTGAGATCCTCACGTTAGCCAGCTTACCCCTTTAGCTTATCCGCTGTCGAATATAAAAATATATTAAAAGTGTTGTATTATTGTGGAATAGAGCATAAGAATCATGAGATTTCCTCCCCTACAGGCCAAGGCATTCAGTGGTGCTTCGCACTAAGTTCTCCAGTTTTTTACTATCAAATAATGTTTAAAACGCAACATTACAAAATATTAGGAAAAAAAACCTCATTATGTATTAATTTATTAATATATTATTCCAAGCTGTTGATCTTGTGGCTTATACAATTCTGCCTCAGCATTTGGGTTCCTGAAAGGGAAAAAATATGAAAAGAATATATTGATCTGAAAATATCAAAATATTTACTTATACTTAATTAATAAAGATTGTTACCTATAGCGACGACATAAAGCACAGAGGGAAATTTCTCTACAAACCAGAGTAGGCCCTCTGTATAAAATGAAAAGAATATTTTGAACTGAAAATTTTACTAATATTATTTATAGCGATGCCATAAAGCACAGAGGGAAAATTCTTCACAAATCAGAGTACTGCCTTAGCTGTTATTAGGCAAATAACTTTTTTTTTGCTGCTTGATTTTACTTATGGCAGATAACCTGGTCTTTATATCACTCAAACTGTTAACTTGTTCATTTGTAAATTAATTATGTAATGTATAAAATGAGTAATGTATAACAGTATATAACAGATACTGGTAGTTCATCTTCAGGAATCTATAACAGTAGCTTAATGTTTAAAACGACAGAACGCAGACTTTTGACAAGTATCATTATTATGGAAATTAGTATTATGTTGATTCTGTTTTTCTTTTAATATTTCCCTCAGTGAAGAGGATGGGCCGATCCTGGAGGTACTGCAATACCATGGCCAACCCGTGGCCAGGACGGAGCAAGCTCCTACTCCATGGCCTAAATCCAAAAATCAGTTTAATATACTGTAGAAGCTACTCAATGAGAAGCATTTCAGATATTAAGCTGAAAAGAACAGATACTCCTTTTTGATTTAAGAGTTAACGCAACTAATGATTACCTAACAGACAAATAATAACAAAGCGTTAAACCCTCAGGCAGGCTACCCACGGCAGACCGGAATACGTGTGCCTATACGAGACTCCCTGCCAACTGCAACAGAAACTAAACCAAACAAAACAATACTAACAAACCTAGAAACAAACCCAACACATATTACTTCAAAGAAACCGAAATTATACCTTAAGGACCAATTTACCTTCAACTAAAAGAGCAAAGACACACCCTGAATACACCAGGTTTTACGAAAGGCAGAAAAATCCGATGAACATTTAAGATATTTTAACTTAATTCGTAACCGGACAGCATCCCTTACCCTGATCACCATACCCTCCTCAGAAATACATTCATCATGAAACAAAGCCCTACATCTAGACCTCCAAACTATTAACTTAATTTCAGAAATCAAAAACACTGCCAAACGATAAACTTTCCTGTCCGAAGCCACAAAAGAAAAGAACATAATATGCTCCTCACAAAAATGTATATTCAACCCATAAAACTTACTTAACAAATCAAAACACCATTGCCAAACCAAAGACAGACGAAGACATCCCATAATGCAATGACTAATAGATTCGACACTACCACACCCCGGACAATCATACCTTTTCACCAACATCCTGCGCTCTCTGAGGACCCTCCCCACAGGAAGACACCCATGGAGCACCTTCCAACTCACTTCTCTACTATCATTCAACAATAGAGCACAATCCAAAGCCTTGAATGCAGTCCCCCAATCCCTATCAGGGGGAGCACGCACAACCGAGGCAACATAACCTTTCCCCGCCAACATCAACTCATAAACGTTTTTGCTTGTTAATGAGCCCCACTCCACAGCCCCATCACATACATGCCACACCTCAAAACACAACTGACCCAAGCGCTCATACTCAGCTGGAGCATCGAAAGCATGAGGGCGCCTATTGTCCCACCTTGAAATTCCCAATCAATTGAGTAACTGACCCAACCAATAGATACAAAAATAAGACCAATCAACACCCTTTAAAACCAAAGCAATAAAAGACACAAAAACACTTTCACATTTAACAACCGGATCAACCAAACCCAATCCCCCCTCACACTGCGGCAAAAACAAAGATCTGCGAGCCACCACTTCCCTTTTACCCAGCCACAAAAAAGAGAAAATACACTTATACAGCCGTTTTACAAAAACAACAGGCATAATGTATACAGGCACGACGTAAAATAACATAGGCAATGCCAACGAATTTAAAATTAAAACACGACCAAATAACGACATTTTCCTCTTCGCCCACACCTTCTCAAAACGAACCACAACTTCCTCCCATGAAGCGTAACCAGCACCCCACCCCCCAATCCTCACCCCACAAACCTTCAAAGAACCAGTAGACCAAGGTACCGCGTCAACACCCGGGAGCTGTGACATACCCCGCCATTTCCCCAACAACAAACCATGGGTTTTCAATAAATTAAACCGAGAACCAGATGCCATCTCAAAAGATTTTAATAAACTTAACAAGGAAGCAACAGATGCACGGGACGTCAAAATACAGGTCAAGTCATCAGCATACTGTACAAACTTGCATTCCTTTCCCCCTGCTACCCGGTAACACTACCCCCTGAATCAAATGAGATCCCTGAATAAAGCTTGATAATGATTCCATATACAACACATATAACAAAGGAGAAAACGGACACCCCTGCCTTACCCCACGCGTCACTGGAAAAGAATCTGAAACAAAACCATTAACCATAACACAGCTATGTAAATCGAAGTACATGGACCGCAACCACCTCATCATATTACACCCAAACCCGAACCTCTCCAAAACCCGAAAAAAAAGGCTAAAACTAACCCTATCAAATGCCTTCCCCTGGTCAAAAGAAATTAAAGCCAACGGCGAACTACCCTGAGACGCACATTCCACCACATCCCTCAAAAGCACCAAATTAGACTGGAGCCTTCTCCCAGGCACACTACATGACTGGAATGGACCAACTAAAAATTCCATGACTTTACCCAACCGTGAACATAAAAGCTTAGCTAAAATCTTATAATCAACATTCAACAAAGTAATAGGCCGACGGTTCTTCTGGTCTAGTTGATCACCCCCCTTAGGCAACAATTTAATCAAACCCCCTTTCTGAGAGTTAGATAAAGAACCAACCTCGAAAACACACTTATAAACTTGAAGCAGATCAACAGAGAGAACATCCCAAAACTGTAAATAAATCTCTACCGGCAACCCATCCAAACCTGGGGACTTGTCCTTAGCCATTGAACGCAAATCCTCCCGAACCTCCTTAACCTCAATACTCCTTTCTAGAAATGGCATGTCGCTAGCGGGCACAAAACGGCAAATTGACTCAATGAAAGGATCCTGCATTCGCTCATCTAGAGCATCCCCCCCCATCAAAAAGACCCCTGTAAAAACCAGAAAAAACATTCAAAATCCCTTTACTATCTGAAAAAACATTCCCACGCGAATCCCTAACAGAACAAATAATCTTTTCCTCCCCCTTTGCTTTTCCGTACCAAAGAAATATTTTGAACTTTTCTCCCCATCCTCCAAAAATTTAACCCTGGCTCTAACCCTTGCTCCCTCTGTCTCATCCTGCGCCAACTGATCTAACTTAGCTTTAATCTCTGCTAAAGAGTCTAACAAATCAGTAGAATGAGATAAATTAAAATGAACCCTCACTTCATCATACAACCCCTCTAATCTTTCTCTCTCCCTCTTCTTCTCCCTACTAATCCTAACTGAATGATAAACAATAACTTCCTTACATCTCCTCTTGACATCATCCCACCATTCAAGAACAGACGGAAAACCAGGCCTTAAAGTTTGCCATAACTTATACTGAGAAATGAAATCAGCAATTAAGAACCATAACATTGCATTTCCACACCCTCTTTCCCCTCTCCATACCCCCAATGATATCCACCGACATCACCGCCCAATCATGATCAGAGCAATGACATGGAGTATAAACAAAACTTGTAACATAAAAAGAATCAGCAGCATAAAATCTATCTAACCTGCATGCCACCCCCTTCGCAGCTGAAGCCCAAGACGTGGCAACAGCCTGAGGAAATAACAAACGAAATTTGTCAGAAAGACCAAACAGCTTACAAAAATCAGACAACTCCGCAGAGCCAATCGAACCCAAACCCGGATTTCCCCCAACCTTATCTAAGCTAGAATCAGAAACACAATTAAAATCACCCCCCAACAAAAAAGGAAAACCCGGAGAAACCCACCTAGCCAATGAACTGAAAAATATCTTCCTGCAAGCCGGATCATTTGGCGCAACAAAGCTGCACCGACACCCCTTCAAGTTCCACCACCCCGGACAGCGCCGACCCATAAGGGTCCCGCCTAACCCTTCCAAGAGATAAACCCGGGCGCAACAAAATCCCCACCCCACCACTCCTGCTGGAATTCCCACCCCAATAGGCACTCGCACCCCACTCCTAAGACCACAAATCACCTTCTTGAACAGAACAATGGACTTCTTGTAAAAAAACCACGTCATACTTTTTCTCTCGACATAACTGAAAAATCTGGGCCCTCCTGGAGGAATCTCTAAACCCATTGACATTTAATGAAGCAAAAACAACCATTAAAACAACAGTAAAGGAAAAATTTCTGAATACCCTACGAAAAATGGACTTAAGCAAGTCATTTATCGGTGTCCTGAGAACATACCCAGCGTGTTTCAATGACAAATGCGGGATAAGGTCAGCAGGCCTGGAAGATCTTTTCCGACACCCCCTTACCGGACAATCCACCATGACAGCCCCTTTCCAGTTTAATATAGAAGCTACCCATGCTTCTTCGACATATGATCCACATATGCCTGCCAAGAAGAAAAAGAACATTTACTGCAACCCTTCGGGCAACTAATGACTAAACCTCTCTCCTTGGCTAACTTAGAAACCTCTAATTTATACAGGGCCTTTTTGCGCCGTGCCATCTCAGCATCTACCGGCTCCATTACCTCATCATCCAAAGATGCCTGATCACTGACAATCGTCAGATTCCGATCCTCAGAGTCTGGTAAAGACCCCCCCCCCTCACAGTCGGCCCACGAAAACTGACCACCCTCACTTTCCACCTCCGGACCCTCCGCTGACTCATAGCCAGCTGCACCGCTCTCCACAACACCATCCTCCTCCACGTCCACACCCTTCTCTACCACAACGGTCGCCACAGATCCCCCTGAACCTCCGCCCCCTCACGATGACTCTCTTCAGTACCATCATCTACCCCATCCTGCCTATCACCCCTAGCTTTAGCACTAAAGGAAACCGGGCAATTACGAAACACGTGCCGACTGGCACTACAAATAGAGCAGACAATATCATTGGTACAATCTAGGGCCACATGACCCAATTGAAAGCAGCGATTGCACTTCTTGCGCTCACACTCTCGGATCATATGACTCTCCTCTCCACAACGCAAGCAAGTCCGTGGCTGACCCCAATACGAAACCCAACAATACCTGGAACCAATGCGCACCTGCGACGGGATGTTTTCCTTAAGATCTATCAAATACTGGCGGTTGCCATTCAGAACACTTGGAAAAGCACGATGCGACAGCATACGTGAATCCAAAACCTCACCATACCTTGACAACACGCACCTCACAAAACTATCTGGAACTTCAAATTCCACATACAGCACAGTGACAGTCACTCTGCTATCATATGGCCTAATATTCGGGCCCGAAACCAACTTACTTGCCGCACAACGGCAAATGACAGGTGACTTAAACGATACATCAAATGATCCATTGATCAGACACTGAACAGCAACTACCTCATCCAACCTCAACCCAGTCTTTCTGAGATCGGCGAAAACCACACCCACATCTTTGCTACCATCATAACTTAAATTCAGAGACGCTGTCCTCCTCATTGTGGAAACTAGAATAAGTATATCCAACAATACAATACTATCTTAGCCAAAAGGCCGAGAAGCGATGCCCTACAAATGCTTCCAATGATACTAATATAAAATAACAGTTTGCTAAACTACCGGTGTTGGAAATGCTCAA
>NW_022703443.1:0-1396 GCF_011630105.1 Anneissia japonica | reverse complement strand
ACCTGGTATAGATAACCTGGTGTTTATATTACTCAAACTTCTAACTTGTTTACTTTTAAATTAATTAAGTAATATATAATATAATAATGTATAGTTTGTGTTTAAAACGAGAAAAGCAAACTCTTCATTATCGAGATAAGTATCATTATTATGTAAATTTAGTAATATGTGGAATCTGTTTATATTTTTATATTTCCATTTCATTTTGTTATAAACAGATTCGAGTAAGGAAGGTTCAATGCACTGTACAACTTATGTCTCTTATACACATCTAGATGTGTATAAGAGACAGGCCCAATCATGATCAGAGCAATGACANNAAATATTTATATATTATATATAACTTAAAATATATGTTAATGTACAGAAAAAAACCTCAATTGTAGACAATGTATTTTTGTAAAACATTAACAAAATTTTGGCATACGCTGATTTAGTAATTTGCATGTGAATAAATGGACACAATCAGTAACAAAAGCCTATAAATTCTAAAAGCAAACACAGACAGTTGTTATTCATTTTGTTGTAAACAGATTCCAGTGAAAGGGGATCAGTAGATTGTACACCTGGTATAGATAACCTGGTGTTTATATTACTCAAACTTCTAACTTGTTTACTTTTAAATTAATTAAGTAATGTATAATATAATAATGTATAGTTTGTGTTTAAAACGAGAAAAGCAAACTCTTCATCATCGAGTAAGTATCATTATTATGTAAATTTAGTAATAAATGTGGAATCTGTTTATATTTTTATATTTCCATTTCATTTTGTTATAAACAGATTCGAGTAAGGAAGGTTCAATGCACTGTACAACTTATATAGATAACCTGGTCTTTATATCACTCAAACTTTTAACTTGTTCATTTGTAAATTAATTAGGTAATGTAAATGTAAATTCTCCATCATCGAGATAAGTATCATTATTATATAAATTTAGTAATATGTGGAATCTGTTCAATGCATGTACAACTGATATAGATAATATGGTCTTTATATCACTCAAACTTTTAACTTGTTAATGAGTAAAATATAAAATGAGTAATGTATAACAGTATATAACAGACACTGGTAGTTCATCTTCAGGAATCTATAACAGTAGCTTAATGTTTAAAACGACAGAACACAGACTTTTGACAAGTATCATTATTATGGAAATTAGTAATATGTCGATTCTGATTTTCTTTTAATATTTCCCTCAGTGAAGAGGATGGGCCGATCCTGGAGGTACTGCAATACCAGGCCAACCCGTGGCCAGGACGGAGCAAGCTCCTACTCCATGGCCTAATTTAAAAAATCAGTTTAATATAGAAGCTACTCAATGAGCAGCATTTCAGATATTAAGCTGAAAAGAACAGATACTACACATGATCTTAGCCAAAAGGCCGAGAAGCGA
>NW_022703442.1:333-527 GCF_011630105.1 Anneissia japonica | reverse complement strand
TTTTCCGAAAAACTTCAAAATTTCAAAGGAATAGTCTTTGTTTCAGCCTATCTTACTTTACCTAAACCTAACCATACCTCTAACTCTAACCCTAACCCTAACCCTAACTCTAACCCTTACACTAACCCTAACCCTTACCCTAACCTAACAAAAAAAATTACATTTTTGACTCAACTTTTTAACATTGTCACTTT
>NW_022703442.1:0-209 GCF_011630105.1 Anneissia japonica | reverse complement strand
ACCCTAACACTAACCCTAACACTAACCCTAACTCTAACCCTAACCCTAACCCTAACTCTAACTCTAACCCTAACCCTAACTCTAACCCTAACACTAACCCTAACCCTAACCCTAACCTAAAAAAAAAAAATTACATTTTTGAATTAACTTTTTAACATTGTCACTTTTTGCACAAAAGTGCTTATCTCGCCGAGTTAAGCACTTAGTGC
>NW_022703441.1:249-786 GCF_011630105.1 Anneissia japonica | reverse complement strand
TCTTATTTTTTTCCTTTTTTTTATTTGGGGGATGGAGGGGTGGCGTTTTTTTTTTTGTTTTTTTTTTCACCATCTTCAGTACAATTCTATACAGAACACATCATACGGGAAAAAATCCGTCATCGACTTCTGTCTTAAATTGTTGAACCTCTGTTTGGCAGCTTCATCTCGCCATTTCCTCACTTGCATTAGGTGAATATAATCCACATCCCCTTATCTTCTCACATCAGCAGGTTGTCAGCAGCGTTAAAATCTGTTGATGCGTTGACTCTTGGGAGGTGACTAAATTCTTGTTCATTATAAGATGAATCGTGCTCCTGCGATGTTTCCACACCACTGATGATTTGATCCTCCGTTAGCCACTGATACCCTGGATCGTCTGCGTCTTCAGTCAGCCATTATACAGGTCCCATCTACTCGCTATCATCGGCTTGGTATCCGAGTTCTTCAAACATGACTTAAAAAAAAATAGGAAAACTAGCAAACAATACCATTGTTTACATTTATTACAATGGTCTGATCTCAATGAGGCTCTAT
>NW_022703441.1:0-231 GCF_011630105.1 Anneissia japonica | reverse complement strand
ATGTATCATTTTTAAGAAATTAAAGGTGATGTTGGTGTTGTACAGACAAACTGAGTGAGAAGGGAAAAATTACACCCTAAAATCTACCACTAAATTTGAATGATTATTATAAAAAAAAAACTCTTCTTCCTCCTCTTCCCCTTGCTCACTACTTTCTCCATTACTATTAAGCATCAGAACATTATTACACCAAAACTAGACACTGATAATTGTTTTGGACATCATTACGTT
>NW_022703440.1:0-590 GCF_011630105.1 Anneissia japonica | reverse complement strand
CCAGCAACAGGCTCAGGCTCTACTGAAGCTGTAGGGCATTTGCCTTCTTTCTTTTATTATTTCTTTAAGTTCATAATTTCCGTAGTCCCTCTTGAATGTATTAGATCTTTGTAACATCAATTAAACATAGAGTAGCTCAATTTACACTATGGTTCATCACCTTCGTTTAGAGCACGTCCACTTGCTTCACGGGCATGCGCATAACTCCCTTTTAGAAGAATCTTATAATACCTTTATAAAATAATGTACTATATATTTGTATGAATATAAAGCGAAACAAAATACACAAATAATACAGACTTATTCAGCTACTGTACATTTAATTCAAACTGGCTACATACACAGTTTATAATATATGTTATAATGGTTTTCAGATTTTTAATGTTGTGTTTGGCATTATTCGAATACAATTGTAAATTTTCAATTCAATTGAATTCTACCCTCGGATAGAACTATTTATTTATTTAGGGCTAGATTTGTTTCCTGGGCCAAGTTGGTTTTGTTCTGAGTTGGTTTGGGGCAGAATTGGTTTTGGGGCGAAGTAATGTCTGGGCCGAGTTTGTTTTGGTCTGAATTGGTTTAGGCCGATT
>NW_022703439.1:0-1355 GCF_011630105.1 Anneissia japonica | reverse complement strand
TATATTGAAACTTAACAGAAGAGGAATCTGAAAAGGAAAGAAACTCATCATCATAGTATGTAGAGATAAACTCTAAATGCAGTCTTCTAAAGCTGGCCGACATAAATTCCATTTTTTCCCATTACAACTCCACCTATTCCATTCTATGCCTACAAATCTTTATATTTATGCCTATTATATGCAACCTTGGTTTATAGAATGGTGATATTTTTCAACTGTTGATAGGCCTTGTTATTTTTAATTGATGGTGTTTATGCAGTAGAATCTAAAGGGCTGGACGCTAAACAACATTGCTTTTTTTGCCTACCACTACAAATTTCCCAAGCACATAAAAATTCATTCAAGTAGTAAACAAACACCATGAGACATTCTTCTCATACAATATTAGGGCGTATTTCTGCTGAATAACGCCAAAAACACGTGTTTTTTTTAACCGTTAAATTCCTTAGGAACGCGATTCTAGTGAAAAGTACAACTAATAAAAACACGGTAACGCGAACGTTATAGGTGGGCGGAGCTTATAATAGGGAGCTTTCGATTGCACGACGACGATAGGACGTAGAACGTAATGACGTCACTAAAAGTCATCTGCTCATGCGAGAACGTACTCTACGTCGTCGAGTAGATTCTGGAACGCAATTTAGCCAAATCTACGTCAGAGCCGTAGATAGAGAGAGTTTGGCCAACTCGGTTTCAATCACGTGACTTACACCGGCCATGTTGTCACCAAAACAAAACCACGCGATAGGGTAGGAAGTTAGCAGTTATTATAGATGATTAATGCTATATAATGTGAAATACCGTTATGTTGGGTTTGGGGTTGCTGCAATCGATCCAACGGAGAAACAAAAATGTATTAAATTCCAAAAAGGAGGAGGATTTGGGATTTATTTTAACTTTGCATGGCGATCGAAAAATCTCGCTATCCACGTAGTAAATTATTAGGCATGTACGCCCGCCCCACTTCGCGGTAATATTAATAATATATCCAACTACTACTACTAGGCCTAGACAGGCCTAAATTTCGGCCGAACACCTTAAGGTAGTACGGTACTTAAATCAGCTTAGGCCTAATTACGATGATAATAAAAAAAAAAAAAAGGAAGAATTTTCAAGCAGCAATGATTTATAAAAAGATGCAATGTTGCACTTTGCTGTTAAATTATATAACTAAATTTCCAGAAAGCTACATGAAGTATCAATCAAAGGTAGCTTAAATTATAATTAAAAATTGAATCCTCCAATTAAAGCGAAAACTTGTCCAAGGAGTCCTGTGCTATGCAAACATGTCCCTTGTGCTTTACAAATCAATTAATTGTGCAACTAAAGATTTTAAAGATAAAAATACATTTTAA
>NW_022703438.1:0-1120 GCF_011630105.1 Anneissia japonica | reverse complement strand
ATATTCCCCATGTTATCGACAACGATGGTTTTGGATTAATATCATACTTTATATATCAAATTCTAATCACGGAGAAAGCTCTGGTTTGCATTTCTAGTCGAAAGGCATTATATGAGATTATATAATAAAAAAAATCTCCCTGAAAGTAAAAGGGCAAATTTTTGGAGGGTTTTTGGATTATAAACCCCCAATGTCATCATATTAATGTACGGCTATGTATATATTTTGAAATATCAAGTATATAAAACAATATTACTTTCATGGACAATCAAAAATCCTAACAAATGACATTGCATAACTTGTGCATTTAGACTTACAAAGTTCGAAGTCTTGTTAGATGACTGAATGCATCTTTTGTTACACCAGATATGTCGTTATAATATAAATACCTTAAAAGAAATCAAACGAGAAGAAATACTGATATATCAATGAGAGCATTTTTTTTCCAATGATTGTCAATATAACACTTATACAGTACAGTAGAAATGTAGCGTAGTGGTAAATACTTCTGCCTTCTAATTCCATGGTGTCTTTCATTCGTGACGCAAGGACTTTTTTTTATATAAAGGAAAACAACCCCACTGTACACCTATAATGTATATACCGTCAAGTGTGTCTATGTTAAAATATCCACAGAGAAGATGCGTTCCACAGTGTATAAGGCAGGGTTTTCTTTTCATTATAATTAAATTATAACCCATCTCATCATCTTTTCAAATATACGGATGCCACATGCTCGCTAATGTGTGCTGCAAACTTAGTAAATGGTTCGCAAAATCCTGGTCCGAGTCCCTTAAAAATCACTTAATCGCAGTTACGGAGCCAATTTGCGATCACTGTTGCATTAGAAATGTTGGTTGTTGTTGACAAAAAAAAACCGTCCAGGACGTTATATTTTGACTATAGTTGAACAACGTTGACTAATAATTATGTATTGTCTGTAAGTTTAAATACACCGTGAATTGCTGATTTTATGATACATAAAACATGCATAATCCGACATAAATGATAATTCTTTACATATGTTATGCAATACATACATGTGTTTACCGATATATATAAATTCATTTCGATCAATATTTTATATAAAATAAGTAATGTGTGAAAATAATAAATGGTG
>NW_022703437.1:0-1600 GCF_011630105.1 Anneissia japonica | reverse complement strand
CTGGTTTACGATATCATAAATTGAGTGTATATACCTCCAAATCGTGCTGCATATTAATAGTGTAGTTTTTGTAAAGAACTGTCATAGACTCAGGGCATGTTGTTCCAGGAAAATCGGCACATGGCGTGTTATGAATTAAAACCGTGAACTGGTGTTTAGGAGAGGCATCACGTGACAATATGTATGTACAGTTACCTTGGTGGTCATATCTTTTACCGTCGAATGTGAAGTAATGCGGATCTCCATACCCTGCACATTCGCCTGTAAACAGAAAATGTTCATCTTTATATTCTATTACTTTTTTTTTATAGTATGTACTGAAGGTCCCAATTGATCAGCTATGGCTGGATGGATCACCCTCATAAAATTATTTCCTATATGTAACGACGGCAGAAAAGGTAATACCTGTAAACCTTATAGACCTACATAGATACAATCTTTTGGGTGTTTATATTGGCCTTCATTTTGGATATGATGTTGGTGCACAAACAGTTTTGCCACACTGCAATACTTGATAGCTTCATCGAGGTATTATTACCAAAATTAAGAATAATATATAACTCACACACTCTGTTATCAGGTGTTGTAATACCAGGAGTAGTCGTTGATTCAGTTGTAATCTGAGTAGTCTGCACGATTGTAGTTTGGTCGTGTGTCGTTGGATGTGGTGGCGTTGTTGTTTCTGTGGTCGTCTGCACACCTGTTGTCGACTCTGTTGTTGGTCCCTTAGTCGTATAATGTGGGGGAGTTGTTTTTATAGTCGTTGTTGAAATTGTGATCGTTGTTGGTTCAGTTGTCGATTCTGTTGTTGTTGGTTCCTCAGTCGTGTCATGTGGGGGCGTTGTTGTTTTCATAGTCGTTGTTGGTTCAGTTGTCGATACAGACGTTGTCGGTTCAACTGCCGTGGTAGACTCTACAGTTGTAGTAGATTCCGTTGTTTCAATATCAGTCACAAAAACGGTTGCAGTGGATTCCGCAGTTGTCTCCTCTGGTGGAGTTGGTGAATTGGTTGTTGTTCGCACATCTGTTGCTGACTCCGTTGTTGTTGGTTCCTCAGTCGTATCATGTGGGGGTGTTGTCCTTTTGCTAGTTGTTGTTGGAAGTGTGGTTGTTGTTGGTTCAGTTGTTGACTCTGTTGTTGTTGGCTCCTCAGTCTCAACATGTGGGGGCGTTGTCGTTTTCATAGTCGTCGTTGGAAGTGTCGTTGTTGTCGGTTCAGTTGTCGATACAGACGTTGTCGGTTCAACTGCTGTGGTTGACTCAACAGTTGTAGTGGATTCCGTTGTTTCAATATCAGTCACAAAAACGGTTGCAGTAGATTCCGCAGTTGTCTTCTCTGGTGGAGTTGGTGAATTTGTTGTTGTTGTTCGCACACCTGTTGTTGACTCCGTTGTTGTTGGTTCCTCAGTCGTATCATGTGGGGGTGTTGTCTTTTTACTAGTTGTTGTTGGAAGTGTGGTTGTTGTTGGTTCAGTTGTTGACTCTGTTGTTGTTGGCTCCTCAGTCTCAACATTTGGGAGCGTCGTTGTTTTCACAGTCGTTGTTGGAAGTGTAGTTGTTGTTGGTTCAGATGTCGATACAGATGTTGTCGGTTCAACTG
>NW_022703436.1:2329-12921 GCF_011630105.1 Anneissia japonica | reverse complement strand
TTGCTGTAGTGTGACGTGATCATTGAAAGGAGTCAAATATGACCGGGAATTAAGTCACAACCCAATAACTCCCTCGTAATAACTCACTGTAATATTCCACATCAGTAGTATAGGGCTACCTAGCCTAAGTAGGCTAGGGCTAGTCCTATCTAATGAATAGGCTCCCTCTCCTTGGAATGCCATCCTTAAAAAGCTGAATATTCTGGGATTCTGTATCACATCCTGGCCTAAAGTATTAGCTTATAATCATGCCAGACTGCTACTGTCACTATCCCGTTGTGTATGGTAAACTAGGCCTAGTTCTAGCAAGGGCCTGAGTCGACGACGTACGATTGAAATTGTCGCTCCACCGTGGGCCAATGATAAATCAACATACCAGGCCTAGCTATAAAACGGAAACTGACGGGAAGACTCGAAATGAAACGTAAAACAAAGTTTTTATTTAGCGTAACAATAACAATTAATTATAAATACTATGTATTAGTAACACATGGAAATCAGTAGCTCACTAGGCCTAAAATTGTCAAATTTAGTGAAATCAAACACGGTCTACCTACAAAGAACTTACTTTTGTTTGTCATCAAACATTAAAAAAAAACACACGTGGAGGCAAGTACCTACATGTAAAACTAAAAGGATCCGCTGAGCGTCGAGTAATTTTCGTAACATTCGTAACCTCCTGCATTCGTGATCTCCCGCATTTAACGGAAATATTCGCAAGATTAATTATGAGTGTTGATTGGTAGTCGGCTCGTGATCAAAGTTGTCGACTGGTACCGACTGGTACCGAGATTCACAGTCACACCTCGGCAAACCATTCGATGACATAGTAGCTACTTTCATTAGCCACAAAAATTAGTGGACGCTGGGGAACAGGCAAATAACATTGGGAGTTTAAATGATGACGTCACGATTGACTTATACTGGTTATTAGTATCACAAGCTTTCGATGAATTCATGACGACTCAAACAGTATGTTTATTCTCAGCTAAAAAAAGTTTGTTACAATATCCAATAATGCAAGATATGATTTTGTTTAAGGAAACCATGGTAAGGATGAAGGATATTATGTGCCTTTAAAACGTTTATCAGTCTATTATAAAACATTTTTTTTTCAAAAACTTTTAAAAACCATAAAAGAGGAGCAATAGAACGGTATTTAGAAATAATATGGTGACTATCATGTTTATGTACTGCTGGGATTAGTTTTGCTTAGTTTAATGTTGACTATACTGGAAAATGAATTTAATTATAATTATACAATACCGTCGCTCATTCGCATTCCAAATACATTACCATTACCATATATTATTATAGGTTATTGTACTTATGTACCTATAGGTTCAGTAGTAGCCTTAGTATTTCAGTCTGTACATACCCTTTTATAGGATGACATGCTATTCCCAACGGCCTTTCGAGGCCTGTATCAACAATAGTAATTTCGGGTCCACCGTGGAAATAATTTGTCACTTTGATCCAGTTAAAACCCTCGTCCACCCAGTACACATTTTGAGACAACCAGTCAATTGTTATAGCCTCCACTCTACCAGAGGTATAATGTGAAATACTATGAAAATCGCCTCCAAGAGATTCAAAATCATCAGTAGAAAGAATCAAATGATCCTCTTTATCGTGAAAAGCAACATTTCCTGTGTGGTAATCAGAGGCTACTGAGGTCAAATAGCGGGTCCAGTATGCATAACTCGTTTTATAGTTTAGCGTCATCCCACTGTTGTAGGAGTCTGGATTTGCAGGAAGCCAACCAATAAAAGACTGAGGAATCTGGTAGATTGCCAAAAACAAAGTATTTCCTGTATCCTTTCCAAGAGCTGTAATTTAACACAACACAATAATAATAAATAGAATATCTGTAAATTTGAGCTAGCTAAACTGTGTACGGTAATTTTATGTGACTATAAATTATATAGCATTGTAACATAAAAGGTCTCACATTCTAAAAACCATATCGATTAATCGATCTGTATTTTACTTGTGCAAAATTAAAAAAATATACACTTGCAAAGAAACTTTACATTTCCAGACAGAGTTATTGATCATAATGTACAACAATACATGCTTTTTTTAATCGTTAATGGGGGGGGGGGGGGGGGATGAGGAAGAAAAGAAAATTAAGGCTTTAAGATCAACCCACTCTTTCAAATATAGTGACCTTTAATATATAACAAATTTAAAACACCTATAAAAGAAAAAAAAATATTCTCTGACTGAACAAAAACACATTTTTTAATGTTGTTTACGGAAACCATGGTTAGGATGAAAGATATTATGTGTGTTTCAATCTATTATTAATCAATTTTTCAAAAAAAAAAAAATAAATAAAAGCATGAAAGAGGAGTAATAGGACAGTAGTTAGAAATAATATGTCGACCATATTTTTTATTATACTGGAGTTATTTTCGCTATCGCTATCGCTATCGCTAATACGGAAAACCATGGTTAGGATGAAAGATATTATGTGTGTTTCAATCTATTATTAATCAATTTTTCAAAAAAAAAATAAATAAATAAAAGCATGAAAGAGGAGTAATAGGACAGTAGTTAGAAATAATATGTCGACCATATTTTTTATTATACTGGAGTTATTTTCGCTATCTTAAGTATTGTTGAAACACCAGTAGCAAAATAAATGTAAAAAATACGATAGAGGGGATGAAATAATTTGCGCAATTTGTTTAATGACGCCTGCATTGAGCATCGCCACCAAAAGTTCCAAAAGCATTACCGTACATCACTTAATAAAATCACGTGATTTATCTTTATCTTGGAAAGTTACATTTTCTGCGTGTTAATCAGTGGCTACTTAGGTCCAGTAGTGGGCCTGGGATGCATAACTTGTTTTATAGTTTAGGTCTTGCTTCTGTTGTAGGAGTCTGAAATTGAAGGAAGCCAACCAATAAAAGACCAAAAACAAAGTATTTCCTGTATCTTTTCAAAATGCTGTAAGTTAACACAACACAATACTAGTGATTTGAAAATTTGTAAAGTTGAGCAAGCGAAACTGTGTACGGCTATTTAATGTGATTAGTATACCCTTGTAACATAAACGGTCCGACATTCTAAAAACCATATCAATTAATCAATCTGTATTTTACTTGTGCATACCTAATCAATCTGTATTTTACTTGTGCATATTTAAAAAAAATACACGTACAAAGAAACGTTTCATTTCCACACAGAGTTCATTGATCATAATGTACAGCAATACTTGCCTTTTGTTTAATCATTAAGTACAGCTTAGTGCGGGGAGAATGGATGAATCAAAAAAGTCAATTAAGGCTTTAAAATCGACCCACTCTTTGAAATATTGTGAACTTTATTTATATAACAAATCAAAACACCTACTAAAGAAACAAAAAACAATATTACTAAGTGCTTCAATTAATCATCAGAACAACTGCTCTTTTATTACATCCACCAATGAAGTTGGCAGTAGGTTATGTTTTCGTCTCGTTTTTGTGTCTACTGCCTCCAATGGGGGCGTAGACACTAGTCTATGTCATGATGTAGCAATTAAAGATGGCGAAAGGGGTAAATCCGGCTTAGGCATGATGGGTACTACTACCACGAGGTAAGGGGCGCTCTTTGACAATCGAATAGCGTTCGAAACTCGAACAAAATTGCGTTCGAAACCCGAACACGCGTTAAAGAGACGCAGCACGCATTCGCCACAAACGCCTTTTACCGTCATTTGCAAGGACGCCCTCTAGAACATGGTAGTACTCTTCGTGATCAACGACATAACGTGGTAACTTCAGGAGTTACTCATTTTTGAAGTGTTTATAGTAGTAGGCCTATACAAAATATTGTATAGTAGTGTATCTGAAAAAATCCAGATACACTACAATAATACACACATCTGCATATTGAAGAACATAAGGGCCTGTTTCTGCTGATAAAAAAAAACGCGTGTTTTTAAACGGTTATTAAAAAAACACGTGTTTTTTCCCCAGTAGAAACGGGCCACAAAACAAAAACACTGTTAGGAATGCGTTCTAAAAACGCGTGTTTTTACACGCATTCGTTATAGGGTTCGCGTTCAGAAAACCCGTGTTTTGTTGCTCACTTTTTACTGCAACGCAATACCGTGTTTTTCATGACCCGTCGGTTACCCAAATTGACCTCTTCGTTGGTTTGATCGCCCGTCTTCGGGAAATTCGGGGCGAAGAAAAAATTAAACCAATAGGATGACATGCTTGAAGATCCTACCATACTTTTTTCATACTTTTGTGGTGTTTTGTTTACTCCTTTCGCAGCATGCGCTGTACCTCGTAAGAAGTAAGGTCAGCTTCAACTTCCGTTGGTGACCGTCATTTTAAGCTTCGCCTACCTGCCAATATTAGCATTACCGTGTTTTTATTAGTTGCAATTTTCACTAGAAACGCGTTCAGAAGGAATTTAACCGTTTATAGAAAACACGTGGTTTAGGCGTTATTCAGCAGAAACACGCCCTAAAATAATTAAAAAAAATAAAACATAACATAAAATAAACAAAACAAAAAAAGAAAAACAAAAAAAAACAAACTCCTGTATAATGCAGTAGACGCTGGGAGCCTATTTTTGATTTAGCTATTTATTTGACTGTCGGCATATTTATTGCGAACAGCCTACAGCCCACAGTTTTTAATAGAAATTCGTCAAACTTGACCACAGTGTTCCTTTACCTAAGATCTACAGCTGATTAAATTTTGAAAGGTCAGTGTCAAAGGTCAAGGACGCAATGAACGAAAAACTATATTTAAATTTATTTGTCTACAGCCCATAGTTTTAATCACAAACTTGTCAAACTCAGTCATAATATTTTACGAATAAAGATCTCATTACCTACGCCAACGAAGTTGGCAGAAGCTTATGTTTTTTCCAATGTTTATTTATTTATTTTAGGGTCAAAGGTCAAGTCATTTATTTGTGTACAACCCATAGTTTTAATCACAAACTTGTCAAACTTAATCACAATGCTCCATGACCAAAGATCTCAAAGTGTTTGAATGTTGAAGGGCAAGGGTTAATGGTCAAGGTCACAATCAACAAAAAAAAGATTTTTGAAAGAGTTTGCATCAGAAATTTGTCAAACTTGGCCACAATGTTCCTTTACCAGAGGAAGGTATTAAAAGTAATAAAATTTTGTAGGGTCAGAGTCAAAGGTCAAGGACACAACGATCGAAAATTTGTATAACTGTTTGCCACATGACCATTAATTTCAAAGCGAATTATGTGAAAACAGATTGGTGTGGTGGTAAGAAGAATGTTTTTCACACTACCAGCCCCGGGTTCAAATTCCAAGGTATTACTTTTTTATGGGGACAATATGCGGAGGAAATTTCAATTCAATTCAATTCAATTAACTTTATTCCAATATCAATATAAACAATATAATTATTAGCAAAAGAATTATCCTGATGGGAATGTGAGCGGAGGTATGCTCTCTCCGAGTGCTTTCTAATTTATTATTTAGTTAATTCGCAACATAAGTAGATAATAAGTATTGATTGTATTTAATTGAAACCGAGAGGAGAATTGCATCCAAAATTGGAATCCATATTTACAAAAAGATATTGATGTTTTGGAAAAAAAGTTCAGAGGCGCGTTACTAAAATGGTTCCAGAATTTAAAGATTTACCGTGTGAGTCTAGGTTGCGCAATCTTGGATAAACTACTTTGAAAAAGAGAAGAATGAGTGGTGACCTTATCGAAACTTTTAAGATTAAACACGGATGTAAGGAAGTAGATGTAAACAGTTTCTTTAAAAACCGATCTGGTTTCCAGAGGCGTGTACAAACCAGAAGTCATAGTCCTTGTCTATACCAAAAAAAAAAAAAAAAAACCAAGTTTAAACAAGGGTCTGCTATGCAGAAAATTTTCTTTTACGCAAAAAGTTGTTGAAGTATGCATTTGCCTAAAGACATTATCTTGGCGCCGTCTGTAAATGTGTTCAAGAATCTCTTGGATAATTTTTGGGAGAGACTAAGATACGGGGTCTAAAGGCTGTCTCTTATACACTTATTATTATTATTTATTTATTTATTTTATTATTATTATTATTATTATTATTATTATTATCATCCTTTTTTTCTGGGAGCAGCACATCTCTAAGATGATAGTGATTCCGATTTTGCTGCTCCCTGGCTCACCTGATTATTCTTTGTTTGTGAATTTCTGATTTTTTTTTGTTTTTGTATTTGTAATGTTTTATATTGTTAATAGTTTTGCTAGAATGAATAAAATAAAATAAAATGAACAAAGAATATCGTCAATTAAATGTAATCAGCAGGTACTGATAGATAGAATAACGAAAGTAGAAGAAACACAACATATTATGGATCAATACTATATACAACTTGAAATGAACGTAAAAAGTCTAAATACACGTATTGAGAACATGGAAACTGAATTGAAAGTGAAAAACAGAATCAAATAATTAACATAGAATGTGAAATTCTAAGGATGGAGAGATATTCAATCTACGGTTTGGTAGAATAAAAGAAGAGGAGAACGAAAACACGCTAGACAAACTGAATAAAATTATAAAAACTAAATCTGAATGATATTAAAATTGAAAACACACTCAAAACCGGAAAACCGTCCAGATGTGAATAAAAAAGCAAGACATATAATCGCTAAATTAATTTACAGGCCACAACGATACACAATTCTCAGGAAAATAAAAACACTAAAGGATAAAAAAAATTCTACGCAACAGTGGATCTTACAGCATCAGATGCCAATAAGAAACGCGAGTATAGCGATATAATGTTGAAAACGTACGAAGAGGGGAAAATCTTGCATTTCGAAATGCAATATTATATACTAATGGGAGATCATACCGCGATCGGCCAAAAGTGATATAAATGAACTTTACTAGCATGTATGTAGTACTATTTCTGAACATAATTAAATCATTAATACCATAAAGCCACCCGATTCTGCAATCAGTTAGTACATCAGTAATTGTTAACTTGTGAGAAGTAATGCAATTGACTATCTATTAACTTTCATCATTGGTCAATAATGATCTCCGTTAGCAACTAGCCACTTCATTAACCTTCTCTCCAGTACTAAAGGATAGGTGGTGGCGTCCCCACTGCTCCAATAATGGATTTCTAGTATTTGAAGCAAATCTTTTATTATCAATTAAATGAACTATTTGTATAAATTTAAATTTAGTGTTAACTAGTTTATAATACATATACTGTTTTTTAATGTATTTCTTAAACACCAACAAACGGAAGATTTACTTTTGTGTATGGACAAAACCTGGGCCTAGTGATACAGTATATGTATAGCATCATGCCGTATGGATGGTGGTGCTTTTGCGTATTTCAAAATTAAGAAAAACACAGTATAAAACTACAGTATACAGGTAGGCCTAGTTTGTTAACTTCTCCAAAAACCTTCAAAAACACAATCAACAAGAATGGTTCTTTGTCAGGCTCTATCCAGCCTAGGCCTAGCTTAAGCCTCTACAGGCCTGGCCTATGCTAGGGTTCGTACTAGGACAGTATGGCTATCGAGGATAAGCTAGGCCCTAGCTAGGCTAGCTAGGCCTGCATTTGGACTAGGCCTGAGGAGGCTTTAGCAAGGCCTAGTCCCAGTCTGCATGTAGTAGGGATGAGGATTAGAGTTATAAATATTATGTGCCTACTGCCACTGTATCCAACATGATTAAACATTAAAATGTTACAGACGTAGGCCAAGCTCTGGGCTGGTCTCTATATAGCTCCAGCCTGCTAATCGTGGTATATTGGCAAGGTAGGGAACCTATGGGGCTGAGGTGATTTGTTACTGTAGCTTCAAGTAATTGTTCCGCCACCAATTTTTCATTTTTGTTGCGAAATTACCCAGTAAAAGTGAAAAAAAGTATTTAAACTTATTTTAAGGCCTTTTAGCTTCTACGATGATTAATCTGAACATTTTAGTATAATATATTTTTATAGTATCAATCAATAAACAATTAAAAATCCTAAAAATAATTTAATTGAAACCAAAATAAAATTGATCATGGTAGAAAAATCGAAATAAAGTCTAATAACATAATGGACATTTTTCAACTACAGTATATTCCTTACATTTATTATTTTCTTAAACATTTTGAAGTGTTTAATTCTATTTTTAATGTTAATTATTTATTGTGTAACGTTTTATTCAAAAATTGAATACATTCTTCACAGGAAGAATGTTTCTTAAACATTTTGAAGTGTTTAATTCTATTTTTAATGTTAATTATTTATTGTGTAACGTTTTATTCAAAAATTGAATACATTCTTCACAGGAAGAAAAGAGCTAAAACAACCTGATGACAAAGGATCGATCATTATTATTATTATTATTTGTTATATGTTAATGTTATATATATATATATATATAGTCCAAATCTATCCTTTAATACACTTGTTACTTATATATATATATATATTTGTTGCAAAATCATATATATATATATATATATGTTGTGAAGTTATTATATATTATATATACATACATTGTATAATATTGATTGTTTTATTAAAGATATTGAAGTGTCATTTAAACGACTGAGCTGCAGTATTAATGATGCTGTGCATGCCAAGCGCTGGTGGGGGAAATGGGTTTTGAATGCATTACTAAGCTAAAGCAATAGAAAGCAATTAATTATTAATATTTTATTTTTAAATTAGTATTATATTGTAAATTACAATCAATTATATTATGTTATATTATATGTATATTGCATTCACAAACTAAATTCATAATACTTTTTTATGGCTTAAGTGTAGTATATCGTTGACAAACGAACCACCGCTAGATAGCATTACAGTAGTAGGCAGGCCAAGAGTATTTTATGAGGAATATTAGTATATAAATATAATTTGTTGTTTTTGATTTTTTTTCGTAAGAAATTTATGGAACAGTCACAACATACAAACATTTACAAGATTCGCATGGAGTGCTGCATAACATCTGTGAGACTCCATTGGTGTGGACTTGTTTTGAGAATCCCAGACAACAGACTTACTAATTAATATCTTTTGAAATGAACTCCTACCTACTGTACTCATCCTACTCATGGCGGAAGATGACAGTGCAGATTAAAAACAAAAGAATTCTGGTTGCAAGTTGCCAATGAGAATGTTTTTTACAGAAAATTGATCTAAACAAGCTACCTTATTAACAGAAAAACTTTGAAGATCCCGAGACTTGATCAACCTGATATCGACAACCTGTCACATTGTGAAAAGACTACTGAAAGTAAGTAATACGCTAAAGTAGTAACAGTTTTATAAAACACAAAAAATCATCTCTGAGTGTAAGCATAAAGTACTTTAAATGTTGTTCATTCATTATACTGTACTTACACCATGGATACAGTACCTCCATGCATACACCAAATACGATTTTTTTTTTTCATTTTCTGGTAACATAATTGAGGCTTATTGTACCCTATCTGATGCTGCGATTCAGCTCTCTTGAAAAGTATTATAGTACAAGAAAAATAATCTTAGGGCTGAAAAAATTACAACACAATTTCTGTTTGCACAGTGCATTTTCTTAAGGTCCCTGTATGAACATATTAAAAGTCTAGAAAAATCTACAGGGGAAATGGGTTTTTTTTTTTTTCAAAATGGCCGCTAAAATGGCTAATTTTAATCAAAACTCGGAAAAAACTTGATCTTTTCAACATATTTCAGCATTTTTTTTTCCTAAAATATATTTACAAATCCTAACGTTGTTCTGATGCATACAGATACTTATTTGATGTGGGTATCATTAATTTCAAGATGGCTGCCACAAATACGACGACATATTTAGTACATAGTATTTAGTATATAGTGGTGTATACATAATTCGCCAAGCAGATATAGTGCTATATGGACGTTTTGGACAAAAACACCAACTTTTTACATGCTCCCTATGGTCATAGAATTCCATTTTTGATAGGAACCATTTTATCGGAGGTCATTATGGCAGCCATTTTTTATTTCAAAATGGCCACCTTATAAAACCTTATTATCCACGGTATTTTTTCCTCTTCTAACTTGGGATTATAATTATAGTGTTTAAATGACCAAGGAATGCTAGCATGCCATTTTTGACCTGGTAAGATTCTTCATTTAAGGTAATTATAACTTAAGGTCATTATCTAAATAATCTGACCAGATTTTTCATTTAAGGTAATTAATTTAAAGTCATTCCAGGTCATTGCAGGTCAAATATTGTATGACATATTAATAACTACCTAACTGCCATGTTTTACATCTGAATCATACTGAAGCTCTTGAAATTCATTTTTTAATAGAAGCTACAGTTACTTAATTCAGGGTAATTTTGGCAGCTATCTTTAATTTCAAAATGGCTGCCGTGCAAAAGCTATATTTATTAATATCTTAGCTTCACTTAAAATTATAATTCTGATATTTAACACTATGTTTTTGTGGTCAAGAAAATATACATATGACCATCTATATATAAATATATAGATGGTCATTAGGATAATATATAGGTCAGTAAAGGTCATTCAGAGTCATTTTATGTTAAATACCATATGATATCTTAACTATTTCACCAGACGTCGTTATCACGTCCATTTTAGGTGAAGG
>NW_022703436.1:0-2265 GCF_011630105.1 Anneissia japonica | reverse complement strand
CAACAGACTACTTTCTTCAATTCTACTGAGTCCGGAGAAGGATTTGGTTTATTGCGTTAAGCGTAATACTAAATAAAAAGGACAGTGAAACCCTGAAAGGAATCACAAAAATAACAATGAATAACTAATAATGAAAACAAAACATAAGTTGATAATATTAAAACATGCTTAATCTTTCACTACAAATTACACTATTAAATTAAAAATAAACAGAGCACTCATATCAATTAGGTTTCCAACATGAGAAACTGTGACAATTACGTCAACCGGCACGTCTGCCTAAACAGTCTCTTGTACAACAATGTACAACACCTAAACACAAATCACTTAATCTTAAACAACATTACTAGGTGCCTGTATAATACTTAGAATTATTGCATGTCTGAATTTAATACACAATATATCAATAGTTATGTCAATTAACATTATAATTAAACAATTTATATCCTTAAAAACCATAGTATTTAGACTAATAACACGCCAATAACATGGCAAAATGTCGTAAGCAATTACTTTATGGGCGCAACCATTTTGTATTAGAACAGAGGGCGTAAACAATAATAAAAACTATAGGGGGCGCACCACAATGGCGTCGCCGCAGGCGAGGAGACTCGCACATGTGATAATTACTACAGTAGAATGATTATTATTTATAATATAATAAAACTATTAACTATGCTAAATTAATAATGAGAGTGTCATCCGTAATTATATACTGACACGAGAATCAAAATACAATGCAAATTACTGCAAAGATAAACTTAACGAATATCCTTAAGCTAATCGTAAAGACATGGTTCAGTCATAGACAGGGCAAGAAGCACATTGCTCCTCCTTTATAGTGACAAATCAATACAGGGTTATCGGCCTAGGTAAAACATCATAATTAAAATCAACATATACGACTAAAATCTTATTAAGACTAAATGCAAATCAATTTACTAGTAATACGAACAATGTTTAACAATTACCTTTAGTCACATCTCGGTGAAAGCGGTAAATTTAAATGATAATCTGCAGGGGTTTCAAAAGCTGCCGGTGTCACGAGAATTCAGGTACCATCGAGAAATTAAGTTCCAGACCTAAATTCTCGCTTAAGCGAAAACGTTGGGCTTGTCGATAAATTAAGTACTATTCTCATTTTATGGCACTTATAGTACAATGCATAAATTTCATTTGTTTTATATTTACGACCGATCGTAATTAATCAGGTGAACTGGTATTTGGTACGAAAATGGTGAAAATAAGCAGAAAATATACGATTTTGAATGTTTTGTATTCTTGTTAATACTTCAAATCGCATCCGCAAAGACTACGACGCTGACCTAATTTTCTTCACCGCTACAACAGCAGCGCGAAGATTGTCCTTGTTACCGCATGTTTGGCAGCCAGGCTTTGCACCGTGACGTATGGATGCTCTTCATTTTCAGCCAGAGTAGATACATGCCCAGAGTGGGAAAACAAAATATGAAAAAGATGGGTAATACACAGTTACTGTTAGCTGAATGACTTTGATAACGAATAGATAACGTAAACATCAGGCATCAAATTGTTTGGTAAGACGGTATACCCCTCTCCACTTGTAAAATTTTTAAAAACATGTTTAGACCAATTTTTCATTGCATTTTATTTCTTTTTAGACGTTGTGTGTGTTTTTTGTTCTTTGTGCAAATTTAAATCGTTTTTATGGGACCCACTTTTTATGGCTTATCCTATTAATTAATCAGGGTTGTTTGTTGCATTTTTGCCTTTCTTGTCCTGTTTTAATTACATGATTAATGAATAAATTCAATTCAAACTAAACCGCTAAAGTTCATTTCAGTAGTTTTACAACCAGGCTACCACTATCACCACTAAATTTGTTAATCACCCTTGTGGCAATTCACGATGCCAAATTTGTAAGCTTCTTATTACCGACGACACCATCAACATCCGCCACTTAACCATACACCCACCATCGCTCACTTGCAACGCCTCAAATGTCATATATCTTATTTGGTGTACCCAATGTATGGATACTATATACGTCGGGGAAACTGGTTGAAAATTTAGACTAAGATGCAATAATCATATAAAAAATCTATTAGAGACAATAAACTAGGCTTTCCTGTAGCTAAGCATTTTAACCAAGCCAACCATTGTATCTCTAACCTTAAGTTCATTTTAGTCAGTACAGGTTTTAATTCCCTCACCGACAGATGTTGTTGCGAATTGAAATGGATCTTAAAATTAAATACTCACAAAAATGGCGTAAATAAAGATTTA
>NW_022703435.1:3454-5527 GCF_011630105.1 Anneissia japonica | reverse complement strand
ATGAGGCTTTCCGGATTCACACCCGTCCTGTGTGCCACGTTCGATACCGAGATCCGGTCCAAGACAGGGTCGTAGTACAGTTCTCCAAAGTGTTTGAAAAGGATGCGATCCAACCTGGAATCGTAATCGCGACCGTCGAACGACCACGGCCGCATCATACGCTCTCCGCGTTCGACGCGACCGCCTCGACGAACGCCGCCGCCACCACTGCCACCACCACCACCGCCGCCGCCGCTACCGCCGACGTACGCGATCGTGGAAAAGTCCAATATGCGCCAAACGTTCAGCTTACTACCAACGTTCCTGACCACCGCTTGACACCCGAGCGCAAAGGCATCCGACAGAGACAAGTTGCAACGAGCCTCTCGTCCAGCACGACCGAACGCTCGGTCCATCGCATGTTCACGAGCACGTCGTCGTCCCGCGTCCGTTCTTCCACCGCGTACACCGTCGGGACGGGTTTCTTTCGTCCAATTAGACCCATCGGAGCCTCTGCGTTGGATGCGTAACGAGAATAGAGAACAGACGGAAGACTATGAAATTCGAGGAAAGTTCGCCTTGTCCCAGTCGCAACACTTTTCGTGTCGCAAGACAGACCTCTAAGTTCGAATCTCGACATTGCGTACGATATGCAGCTACGGTCGGGTCGTCGGAAGAACCCAACGATGTCCGAGTACGTGAAGCAACGTCGTCTCGTATCTTTCGAGGACGTAACGAGTGCCGTATACGAATACATACCGGCCGCACTGGAAGCCAGTCTGGTCGATTTTGCGGCCATCGTCCCGTACGACGGACGGGAATTGGATTTCGAAGAGGATATGATCGAGATACGCACCGGCCTCTGGGATATCGTGGGTAGGCGTTCTGCGGCCGACGTGATACGCAAATTCCTCGTGTTGCAATTCGGAAACGGAGACGAAGACGTGGAAGATGCCCTCAAGAACATTTTCTTCGGCGTTCAATGCGTCGAAGCATCAACGTTCAACGAGTTGATCCAACTTCGACGTTTCAAATCTATGGAACGACAGGTGTCCCTGATCAGAAGATACGCAAGTTCGGCGTACAAGGAATTGATTCGCCGGAAAGCCCCAATCGACCCAAACCGACTCGGTAACTGGGAGATGGTCGGCTTCGTGCAGGATATGGACACTTTGCGAAGCATGATATGGCACGCGCAAACTACGGACGACGTTAAAGAGTACGTCCGGTACTATTTACGGGCCAGACTTGAATATTGGAATACAAACATGAGGACATTTTTCGGCTACGACAAGAAAGATGCTATCGAATGTCTGCTGAACGTGTTATGGCGCTTGCACAGCTTATCGGTGTAATAAACGTTTGTTAAACAAAAAAACAAAAAAACTATGTGTGTTTTGTTTGTTCGTTTTTTTTAAATTTTTTTATTTATTATTCAAAAAAACTTTCATCAACCCATTTCTACATTCATCAGACACCCTTAAAAAGGGAACAAGAAATCGAAAAAGTTCTCTAAAATACAGTTTGCATTCTCTACCCGATGATGATGCCGACAGTTTGATCGTGGTAGTGGTGGTGGTGGTGGTGGTAGTGGTGGTTTTTTCGTCCACCACATCTCCCGTTCTGAATACTTGTTTCACCGCCGGCCATTTCCAGGCCAGCAGCGCAATCCAACAGTCCATGGTCCAATCGTTCAACAGGTTGTGCAACACCAGACATTTGGTGCATCTTTGCACCACGGCATTGCATTTCACCTCAAACACTGGTATAACATCTTCGTACACAGTCGAATGCGGTTCCTTTCCGGTAGGTGCAGTCAACGTGACCCTATCTTTTCGATTTCTCCAATCGAGCGACGTGTCGTCGGTCGTAGAAAGCAGCGAATCTGCGTAACGTTCCAGAAACTCCCTCGATCTAACTAGCACGTCGGCTATCGCAGGCGTCGTCGACCAAGACTCCGACAACTAGTCCAACTTCACAAGACCCTCCAAATGCTCCGGGGTGGACAGGACGCATTTCGACAGTTTGTATTCGACCACATCCGAATACGTGTCGAGACCACCGTTCAGCAAACGTTCGTACTTTTTCATCCGA
>NW_022703435.1:1352-2202 GCF_011630105.1 Anneissia japonica | reverse complement strand
CTTCAACGGAGACAGATGTTAACGATGACATCATCGGAAAAAGGAACAAACAAAATGAAAACGATTCTGATTCTCTGCGCTCTATACGCGACCGCCGACGCCGCAGGTACACATTGCACGGCTGGATTATTCGAATGCCTGATGAGCAATCGCAACGGACTAACTCTGTTTGTCGATGCGAATTCGACGAGGAAGCAAGAAGATGCGTACATACAATTGTCGTGGGCTGCGTTCAACCGCTTGCATATACGATCTTGTTTCTCCGGTAGATATCTGTCTTCGACAAACAATGGATCGGTATACGCGGAAGACGCTTGCGAAAACCACGATCGATGTAACTGGTACGAAGAACAGACGTGGAAGGGAAAAACGTATAAGAATGCGGCAAACGGACGTTACCTGTCCATCGGAAAAGAAGCCGAACCGTCCACATCAAGCCATAAGAAAAGGTTCATACACAGAACAAACTTTATCTTGCACGACTGCGAAGTTGTGATATAAAAAAAAAACAAACAAAAAAAATAACACCTGTTTTTGGTATTTTGGTACGTCATTTGGTGGAGTTTGTTAATGTCGGACAAAGACGATATAAGTAATTTGAAGATGCAAGTAGAAGAAAGTAAAGAATACATAGAGGAACTTCAAAGAAACATGACCGTCGAAATAAAGAAGAGAAAAGAACTGCTTAAAGAAAGGCTGTCAACACTCGAAGAAGAAAGAAAGATTTTCATCGAAGGTGTCACATCTTTCATTCAACTGACGGCCGGCATAATCTATCTATCGATCTTGGTGTTCCTGTTTGTGTTCATCGTAGAAAAAATTGGAAATTGGATGAACTGACAATGTATCT
>NW_022703435.1:993-1295 GCF_011630105.1 Anneissia japonica | reverse complement strand
GTCACGACGAACGACTATGGTATCTTTATTTTGGTCGACGAGGAAACCGGGTTTTCAATTTGGAATTCGCAAACTCCCATTCCCTAAACGTTGGGTTGGAATTCGATCGAACGAAGACAGGGTGGGCTTCGTGGGTGGGCATAGGTTCCGTGACTTTTGGACCTCGCAGAGATGAAAAAAAAAATTTTACAAATTGATTTGAGATATGAAGACGACACTTTTTGGGGCCTGTGTTGAAGGATAGGACCCTTCGAAGACAACCGAGAAACCCGAATTCCGCGTCTTTCGTTCCACGAAGACAG
>NW_022703435.1:0-949 GCF_011630105.1 Anneissia japonica | reverse complement strand
TTTTCAAGACGGAATTCGATGACTCGTATCTCTTAACGTTGTGGGAGGGAATCGATCGAACGAAGCCTATGTGGGCTTCGTGGGTGGGCTAGGTTCCGTGACTTTTGGACCTCGCAGAGATGAAAAAAATTTTTTTTTACAAATTGATTTGAGATATGAGGACGACACTTTTTGGGGCCAGTGTTGAAGGATAGGACTTTGCATCCCTATCTCTTAACGTTATGAGATCGAACGAAGACAGGGTGGGCTTCGTGGGTGAGCTAGGTTCCGTGACTTTTGGACCTCACAGAGATGAAAAAAAAAATTTACAAATTGATTTGAGATATGAAGACGACACTTTTTGGGGCCTGTGTTGAAGGATAGGACTTTGCACCCCTATCTTTTAACGTTGGGAATGAATCGACGAAGACAGGATGGGCTTCGTGGGTGTGCTAGGTTCCGTGACTTTTGGACCTCGCAAAGTTCAAAAAATTTTTTTTTACAAATTGATTTGAGATATGAGGACGACACTTTTTGGGGCCAGTGTTGAAGAATAGGACCCTTCGAAGAAAACCGAGAAACCCGAATTCCGCGTCTTTCGTTACACGAAAGCGAGAGGAAATCGGGTTATCGAGTTGGAATTCGATGACTCGTATCTCTTAACGTTGTGGGAGGGAATCGATCGAACGAAGCCTATGTGAGCTTCGTGGGTGGGCTAGGTTCCGTGACTTTTGGACCTCGCAAAGTTCAAAAAATTTTTTTTTGCAAATTGATTTGAGATATGAAGACGACACTTTTTGGGGCCAGTGTTGAAGGATAGGACCTTGCACCCCTATCTCTTAACGTTATGAGATCGAACGAAGACAGGGTGAGCTTCGTGAATAGGCTAGGTTCCGGGACTTTTGGACCTCGCAGAGATGAAAAAAAAATTTTTACAAATTGATTTGAGATATGAGGACGACACTTTTTG
>NW_022703434.1:0-518 GCF_011630105.1 Anneissia japonica | reverse complement strand
AACAATTTTTCATAGACTCTATTTTAAACCATTTTTGTTTATATCAGTGCAATTATTCCACAACTAACGGTAATAACATACTGGATTTAGTATGTAGTCGAAATGTTACTACATCCGTTTCATGTGGAAATGACATTTTCGAGACTGATCACAGTTCTGTTTGCTTTACTTTTAATTTCCCAAATGTTTCATGGTCAGAATCGGATGATAACAGATTAATATTCAACTATAAGAAAATGGATAAAACTAATTTATTTAACACACTATCTCATGTGCCATTGGATACACTCAAATTGTGCAATAATGTGGACGAAGCTGTCGATAATTTTTATACCTTTATAGCTGTAATGGGACGTTGTTCAAACAGTTAGACCTAGGCGCAAGACGCCCCCCCCCCCTAGTTCGATGCTGAACTCCGTCGCCTTTTGCGACTAAAAGAAATATGCTTTAGGTAAAAAAAGAAAAATCCAACTCTAAAAAATATTGATGATTTTTTCGGCGGCCCGCAAGGTATTTAA
>NW_022703433.1:0-698 GCF_011630105.1 Anneissia japonica | reverse complement strand
TTGGTGAGCCTCTCGAATTTGCCGAGTTCGTGATCTTCTCGTTTCAACCGTTCGTACTGCAGACCATCTATGTTTCGCATTTCCGAAGACAGGGCGTCCTTCTCTAGATCGTAAATCGCCTTCTGTGAAGTCGATTGCAGACGCTCGTAATCCGACGCGCGTCTGATGAGGGACGCCAACTTTCGGAGTCCGGCACCATTCCTCACCCCGGCTCCCACGCTCCGTCGAGCGGCCGCGGCCTTCTCCTCGAACCTCTGTTCCATGGAAGCCACGTTGCGCATCGATTCCACTCTCTTGTACTCGAAACGATCGTCTCTTTTTTTCCCGAACATGTTTGCGTATGATCGAACCAACTCTCGGGCGTCGATTTTTGTAAGCATTCGTTAAAGGATGAAGAAGTTCGCTCCACTCATCGCGGCGCTCCTAATCTTCCTGTTCGTTCTCTACGGTCTGTTCGACCGGTACGACTGGCAGGGGGATACGTACGACAAGCAGATAAGAAAGTATCGAGATCTGCTTTCTGCGAATCTTGTATTTTTCGCGATAACCTTCTACTGCAATCTAAGATATACCATCGGCATATTTCTGAACCGATATTACGACGTACAGGGCAAGCTGCTCTTCGCGACCGAAGTGCTAGTTCGCGTGACCGTCATGATCGGACTCGACTACAGGATCCAAAACCTGGTCGTGTCGCA
>NW_022703432.1:0-1103 GCF_011630105.1 Anneissia japonica | reverse complement strand
TTATTATTATTATTATTATTATTATTATTACTATTATTATTATTACTATTATTATTATTACTATTATTATTATTACTATTATTATTATTACTATTATTATTATTACTATTATTATTATTACTATTATTACTATTATTATTATTACTATTATTACTATTATTATTATTACTATTATTATTATTACTATTATTATTACTACTATTATTATTATTACTATTATTATTACTACTATTATTATTATTACCACTATTATTATTATTACCACTATTATTATTATTACCACTATTATTATTACCACTATTATTATTACCACTATTACTATTACCACCACTATTACTACCACTATTACTACCACCACCACCACCACCACCACCACCACCACTACTACTATTACTATTACTACTATTACTACTATTACTACTATTACTACTATTACTATTATTATTATTATTATTATTATTATTATTATTATTATTATTATTATTATTATTATTATTATGTCGCGACTTCGTTTATTGGAGCAAGGAAACATCAAAATTTTCCAACAAAGGGAAAATGAAAAACCCCAACAAGTTAACGGCAATCATTAGCCTGCAAAGACAACGCAACAATTATCGGTCTCACAATATTATATTAAATCTGAACCAGTTAAATACATACAATAATAGGACTAACCATCATTAAATGTATTTAATGTTATATTGTAGCAAATAGACACATTAATCATTCGTAAATAACAACTACACATGTTTTATAGAATTGGCATTACGGTAATTAAATTTTCCCTTTAAATCAGCACATTATCAAAGATGTAATTGTCATAAGAATCACAATTATCAATCTTACATAAACAACAGTACCGAAATTCAATATATAATCGACCATCTTGACTTACAGATCAACAATAGAGCTAACGATGCAAACGATACGGTACTCAAATCTTCCAATCCCAGTCCTCACAAATATAGGAAATTCTACTTTATTATGCTACAAAATTAAACAACGAAATACCAACTAATTATGAGTTCTAAACTTTTCTCCAATAAACATAAAATATTCAATATAGTAGTCATTAACTAACACAGGTAATTACCACTAATAAA
>NW_022703431.1:0-1085 GCF_011630105.1 Anneissia japonica | reverse complement strand
AACCCATTTTTTTAAAGGGTGAAGGTGGATAATGAATAGCAAACCTGGTGGTTGTGTGTTCAATTCCCACACGAACCAATTTTTTTTAAAATTTTTTTAAGGCAGTTTAGTTGATGGTGGATAATAAATAGCAAACCTGGATGTTGTGTGTTCGATTAACACACGAACCATATTTTTTTTTTTCCGGCCATAATTCCTAGACAGGATTGTTAATTTAATTCATATTGAAATTAGTGTTTTGATGGTGATTTTTTTTTTCATTCAATGGGAATTCATATATTTTATATGAGAAGAATCTATGAATATTCAGCTTTCCGTTTACTGGGCAAGGTGGGGGAGGGGAATGAACAACAGGATATTTGATTGGTTAACAGCCGAAATGGCAATTTAAAGCCAACGAAGTCGCTAGAGGTGTAAAAATGCAGCCTCTACGCGGTGGGCGGTTAGCATAGCACCAATCGAAAAGTGAAAAATGACGGTGACTTTTTCAAGCTATACAATTGAAACAAATACTAAAGCAATCAGAAAATACATATAGGCCCCCTAATTGATTCTCCTGACGCAAATCCAAAATATCATATTTTGTTATATTGTATTTAAGCCTTACCTTTATATTGTATGCTTTGTAAATTTGATATACTATATTTTTTTGTTTTCTTTTTTATCACGGCCATGATGAAAAGCATGTAAGTTGTTGAGTTATGTTTTCGTGAATAAATAAAGCTTTATTAATACTACGGACAAAATAACACATTGAACATGTGACAGAAGATTGCCTTTAATTAGTTCGTAGTTGTGGCATTTTGAATTTTATACTGTATTTGTTTTTGGAAACATGTCGCAATGACTCAGCAGGCCTTCCAAGTCTACCTAAAATCCAATCTTGAAGGCCAATTTCCCTCTTCCAAAATAAAATATAATTTTCCCAGAAAATCTAGAATTTTTCTTCTGAATTAAAAACTGAGAATATTTGTAAAATTTGCTTCTCGAATATATTTTTAAATATAATGGGTAAGCCCATTACTGAAATATTTGCATGCTTATACGTTAGTACCGTAATAGGATTTTAATTCATATTCAAGACA
>NW_022703430.1:0-731 GCF_011630105.1 Anneissia japonica | reverse complement strand
TATTTCATTTTTTTTTTCAAAATTTAAATCTAATAACTTTTCCTTAAGATTGATCTTTTTATAGGTAGCCGGAGTATTATATATATATATATATATATATATATATATATATATATACATGCGCACATACATACATGCACATATATATAATTATATATATATATATATATATGTTTACATATATATACATATATTATATACATATAAGTATACAGCCAGCGCAAACAAATTTATAAACAACACGTGAGCTGAGACCTATTATTATTAATATTATTTAAACACCTTCAGAATTCACGGAAATGCATGCAAGCTTGTAGTGAGGGCTGTTTCCGTATTCTTGGCTCCGCCCTCATCAGCTCAACATTTTAAATCAAGAAGGCATTGCATATCCAGTGGGAACAACCATCACTCAACAAACAACTCTATCATGTTATTTAACTTTGTCATTCTTATTTAATTTCATTCCATTTATCGTTTGTATATTTGTTTTTATTCATGATGTTGCTGTCTAACTTAATACGGTTGAATTAATTAAATATTAATGTGTCACAAACTTCACTTCATATTTATAAAATGGCCTATATGGAATCTCTACACATCGATGATGGTAGTGGGACCTGTCGAAACATGTATGTATCAATGCTAGGCACAATAAAGTATTTAGGCATTCCCTGACATGCTCTTTATCAAAAGTATTCAAAATTTTTAACTTTTATTAGCTGTCTATTGTC
>NW_022703429.1:935-1182 GCF_011630105.1 Anneissia japonica | reverse complement strand
CCTCAGTGAGGTATTTAATGGTACGGTACGTTTAGCAGGTGAAACACACATTTCCGCGAGAGAGTTTTCTTTAAATAGCTTTATATTGTGTTAGACCACAATTAATCCCAAATTAAGGTCAGATAAGTACCAGGTGACCAGTGTCCATGTTTACTGTAGCCCGTGAGAGTATTTAAAGGTGCTGTGTGTTGGGATAACATAATTTCCACGAGAGAGTGCTTTTTCCTTTAAACAGTTTTAAGTTGTA
>NW_022703429.1:0-783 GCF_011630105.1 Anneissia japonica | reverse complement strand
TTCAACGCACTAAATTTAATCCAAATTAAGGTTAGGTAAGTACCAGGTGACCAGTTCAAACGTTTACTGTAGCCTGTGAGTATATTTAAAGGTGCTGTGTGTTGTGATAACATAATTTCCGCGAGAGTGCTTTTTCCTTTAAATCGTTTTAAGTTGTATTTAATGCACATTATTGTTCCATGTTAGTGTTAGATAGGTATTGGGAGACCATGTGAGCTCTATTCCACCCCCTGAAAGGTATTTAAAGGTACATTTAGCAGGTGAAACACACATTTCCGCGAGAGAGTGTTTTCTTTAAATAGCTTTAAATTGTATTCAATGCACTAAATTTAATCCAAATGAAGGTTAGGTAAGTACCAGGTGACCAGTGCAAACGTTTACTGTAGCCTGTGAGTATATTTAAAGGTGCTGTGTGTTGTGATAACATAATTTCCGCGAGAGAGTGCTTTTTCCTTTAAACAGTTTTAAGTTGTATTTAATGCACTATATTGTTCCATATTAGTGTTATATAAGTATTTGGAGACCATATCAGATCTTTTCCATCCTCAGTGAGGTATTTAAAGGTGCGTTTAGCGGGTGAAACAAACATTTCCACGAGAGAGTGTTTTCTTTAAATAGCTCAGATATTGTGTTAGACCAAAATTAAGGTTAGATAAGTACCAGGTGACCAGTGTCAATGTTTACTGTAGCCCGTGAGAGTATTTAAAGGTGCTGTGTGTTGTGATAACATAATTTCGGCGAGATTACCCTTCCCATCTTTGTAGAGACCATCGCTGAACATCA
>NW_022703428.1:0-949 GCF_011630105.1 Anneissia japonica | reverse complement strand
GGAGAGGCTCTTGTACTGCTTGCACAACCTCACGGTGTCCGGAAGCATGTTCTTCAGAACTTGGTGATCGTTCTTCGCTTTGTCCAACTGCTCCCTGAGGAGCGCTCTCTCCCTTCTCCCGACGTTTTCGTCGTTCTTCAGAGACTGACAATCGTTTCTAAATCTATCGATCTGCTGCATGAGAAAATCTCGTTCTTTCTTCACCCTGTCGAGTTCTTTGTTAGCGGCGTCCACCTCGACTCCGGCGGCGACCCGTCCCAGTCCGACGTAATCGGGCACCGAGGGCGGCGGGTGCCCGTAGCTCTCCGCCGCGTCCGCTCGATCTCGCAGACGGTCCATCTCGTTCAGCATCGCACGTTTGGACTGGTGCATCTCGTCCAACTCCTTCTGAAGCTTCTCCGCTAATTCCTTCGACTTTCCCATGCCTCCTTTTGAACGTTTAATGCGGACACCAAGTCGTACGCATCACACTTATAGTCGCGAAGGATGTACCCCATGACGTCGAGTGACGTCATCGCTCGAAATGATGAGCTTCGAAGTCTGTCTTCATGAACAGTTCGAGTTGCGGACTGCTGTTCCTGCCGCGATAGTCGCTGACGAATTCGCCTATCGCCTTCACCATGCACGGCGTGACGCGTCCGCTCCTCGTCCGGCAAACGTAGTTGGCCACCTTCATGCGTTCGTGCAGCTGGCGTCGATCGTCGCAGAACAGCAACGTCGGGTACGGATGATTGAGCACGGTCGGTCCGTCGCACTTTCTCATGCCGACGACCAGGTAGACCTTGGTGCCGGCGCGCGCCTCCCGACTAGTTTCGTGCGCGCCGGACAGAGTCGTGATCATCCTTCCGCAGTGTTGGGTTGTTATGCACGGGAAGGCCTCGCCTGAGTACGCGTCCTTGCCACCGTACGAAAGTTGGTATCCGATGGGTTGGAAGTAGGCGTTGAAGTC
>NW_022703427.1:0-512 GCF_011630105.1 Anneissia japonica | reverse complement strand
CGCTCGTTCGACAAAACTACAGGTTGAAGACGTTGACCGTGACCGAGACCGGTAACCTTACGGTCGTTTTCGTCGGAACGGACGACGGTCGAGTCTTGAAATTGGTGATGTCGGAAAATCGGACCGTCCTTCTGTATGTCATGCGCGCGACGGAGCAACCGATCACGAACGCCGGGTTGCACGGGAACTTTTTGTACGTAACCTCTACCGATCGACTTTACGAGATCCCTCTTCTACGGCATTGCCGACTCCTGAACGATCGCACACGCAAGCAAGATCCGCATTGCAACCAAACCAAACCAAGACCGTCGGAGCACGTGGAGACAGTGGAAAAGACGAACGCGGACGTCGAGTTGGAACCAAGACCTTCGGAGCACGTGCCGAACGCCGAAGTCAAGTTGGACCGAAGGCGTTCGGAGCACTTGCCGAACGTGCAGGCGAAGAACACCTATCTGGACTCGCCGTCGACGGATCACATCAGTCTCGTCGCACTCGCGGCAATCGGGTGGACA
>NW_022703426.1:422-628 GCF_011630105.1 Anneissia japonica | reverse complement strand
TTAACCTACTGGGCTAAACTAGAAGGGTTACCATACCCTCTTTAAAGATGGTTAAAATAAAAAATTAAAAAAAAAAATATACCTACTCTGACCCAAGACCCCTGTTACGCGCCTGGTGTTAGCGCCAATGTGTGCCCTTGTGCGGACAGGAGATGTGCCCCCCCTCTGAAGCTGGAAACCTTGTTTTTGCAAAATAAATTGATGCA
>NW_022703426.1:0-409 GCF_011630105.1 Anneissia japonica | reverse complement strand
AAATTGATGCAATTTGCTGTTATAGGCCTAATCAATAAATTCCTCATCAACCGATATAACCTTAAACATTCTTGGAATTGATATAACATTACTGATGTCGTACTATACACACCCTTCAGTGTAAAATGTGGCTCTCTTTGCAAGCACATCTAACATCTAAGGAAAGAAGAGCTTAGATTGGTACCAGATAAAAATAATGTTGTTATCAACATTATGCTAATTTTCATCTTTGTAAGCGCATAAGACAGTGCAAATTATTTCTGTGACAGTCTTTTGAAGTGTGTAAAGCTCCATTTTATCCCATACATAGTCAAAATATTGGGGGGGATGATACAATGGACCATCCCCCAGGGCTCGATTTAGTACTAGCCCGGCGTACAATGTCTAGTAAAAACCGCTCCGGGCTAGC
>NW_022703425.1:0-638 GCF_011630105.1 Anneissia japonica | reverse complement strand
ATCTTTTAAGAATGGAAAAAGTGGAGGAACAGACAAGGTCAAAACAGAAATACTGAAGTACAACTAAAGTGAAAATCTCGTTGAGTTTCTGTTTGCACTGATGTCTCTTATATGGACCACACTCAAAGTTCCTACACAATGGCTTGGTAGCAGAATAACTTGTATATATAAGAAAGGTAATATGAATGAAGCAAAGAACTATAGGGGTATCTCTATTGGAGCAAATTTGAGTAGAATTCTATCGAAGATAATAACAGAGCGCCTTAAAGGTGCGTACGAGAAGATCCTCAATGAAAATCAGTATGGCTTTCGTGCTAATCGATCAACAGCTGATGCCATTTTTATTACCAATAATGTAATACAAAAACATGATGGAACACTTGTAGTAACATACGTTGATTTGACAGCTGCTTATGACCATATCCCACGTGATCTACTCATCAGGGTTTTATTGATTAGAACAGGAGCCAAACACATTGCTGATCTAATAAAAGCCATGTATGAAGGAACAACTGCATGTATTGCCGGAATGAAAACGTTCTTTGATGTGTTGGTTGGATGTCGACAAGGAAAACAAGAATCTCCCTGCCTGTTCAACTTGTATTTTGACTATGTTTTGAGAATTGCTGAAAACGAAA
>NW_022703424.1:0-587 GCF_011630105.1 Anneissia japonica | reverse complement strand
AATTTGTTAATAAGGCCAAAAGTGACCAGCGAAGCGTGCGAATCAAATTATGCTAGGACTGATGGAAAATTATGCTAAATTATGCTAAATTTTAAAATTTAGTAACCCCCTCCCCCAGGCGAAGATCCCCTCCCCTAAGTACTTTACCCCTCCCCTCCGCCCTCCAACAATAAAAGCAAATCCCGGTCACGTTGTTTAAGTAAAGCATTGTCCAAGGATAGAGCATGGTTGCATTATGTCAGGGGTGGCGCCAGCGGGGGGTGGGGGCAGTAACAGGGATGGGTTGGTTAGAATTTGTTAGGGATAGATGGGTGCGATTAAAGGCATAATATCAAAAAAGGAACTGGAAAGGAAACCAATGCAGTTTGATAAAGGAAATATAATCCTACGGGGAGATAAAACGGCTGACAGAAGACCGAACAATATGAGCGCAGGAAAATTACATAACAGCAATGGATTGAAGACTAATTATGAGTAGACAACAAAAATGGTTAATCATATAATATCTATGACGCTCTTAAGGCTGAGAGAAGAGAAGACTTCTATCTACCGACCACACAAATGTCTGTTACCGAAGTGCTGGCGTA
>NW_022703423.1:0-698 GCF_011630105.1 Anneissia japonica | reverse complement strand
GTGCAGGGTTATCCACCTTATGTTTTGAAATTTCTTTTTTGAGTCTTTCACATCTATTAAATGTGCGTAAAGTTAAATCTAATACTGTACTGTAATAGTATATAAAAATATGTAAAACTTTTTCTTTCATCTACCCTTATCAATACCGCTTACAGTACTTTGATGTTATTTAATATATTTATAATATTTTATATAGGCCTGCAATTTACTGTAAATACAGCTATTATATAAAATTATTTTTATAAATCTTTATATGTTTGCACAATACCACTAGTGCTACATCGTGTGACTTCATAATGCTAGTAAAATTCAATGCAGTTTATTCTTTTAAGATATTGAATTCAGTTTTTTTTTTCTACTATTTAAATGATACAATGCAAGCATTTTAGTTTGGTTGTTTGAACTGTGATATATATGTTTAATGTGTGTTAAATAAAGATCTTGAGAATGAATACATTTTGTTGGGATTTCTGTACAGTGGGTTCAAACATTTCATGTTTCCTGCAGTGCCATGAACTACCAAAACACATTTGTACATTACAATCATCTTGTAGGCCTATGATTTTTTATTTTTACACTTTTTCTTTATTCGTGAAAAAATTTTTTTATTGATCGAACGATACAGTTTTCTATAAAAAAAAATATATCAGCGTTATTTTCTAGAGAAGTGCTGTGAATTTCTATGAAAATTAATTTTA
>NW_022703422.1:0-508 GCF_011630105.1 Anneissia japonica | reverse complement strand
TTTGTCAAGAAACTATTATCACCTTGCTGTAAAAATATACTGTTTCCATCTGTATTTGAACCCAAGAGCCCTGCAATTTTCGTTTGGTTGCTTTGCGAACTGAGCTATGTAGAGAAAGCTGTTTTTTTGCTATGGACATGTTTTTTTCAAATTAAAGCATAATGTACAGTTAATTGGTAATTCACGCTGCATTTAGTGGGTGTGAAGAAACACAACTCAATTAGCGATAGTACGGCATGTAAACAAATGTGATAATGTTACATTGACAACGAATTACAGGTAAGAACACACGGGGTGTGTTGTGACAGGGCAACTGGTTTCTGCACTATCTTTCATGAGATAATTAACCTTTCGTTCTTAATTTGATTATATTGCCCAAATAACTCTGAGGTACGCAAATTAACATCTTACTTTTCGTTGGGATCGAAATTTCGAAGCTTCATATGATTTTCTTGCTACTACAAGGTTGTATCTACTTTATTTACAATCAATACTGTTATAAATAATT
>NW_022703421.1:0-3729 GCF_011630105.1 Anneissia japonica | reverse complement strand
GATTCACAGGGATCAGCTATATAGTATAAAGAATTGAGTTTAAAACAATACAATCGATATTTATCTTATAATTTTATCAAATTCTAATTACACTTTTGCAATTTCCCAGTACAGATGCTTGTTATGCTATCAAAATACACAAAACACAAATAAATATACATGTACATTATAAGAAATGTAACAAAATAATTAACGATACTCACGTATACAATCGAATCCATCACCAAAAAAGCCATCAACACAAGTGCATTGTCTTCTACCTTCTACTACTGAACATGTGGAGTTTATAGAGCATTCAATTTGTGTGCATGATACAGAACCTCCTTCACATATGCATTCTTCAGAACATTCTTCAGTTACAAATGAACTACCAGCCTATAAATACAGTTAGGTAGTTACATAAAGAAACAGAGAAACAAAATGTCTATGAATCAAGAGGGATTGGAGAAGCAGTTAAGTTAAGTTGTGGATCGAGTTCTTAACTTCGATTTTGGCTATTGAATATCGCTATGCAGATTTGCTTGTGTTTTTGGTCAAGGTACTTTGTATACGTTTGTCTCTGCCCACACTGAAGTAAACCAGGTATGATGTTGTGGCATTGTATGTAATGGTCTTTATGTCTTAGTGGCAGTACTGACTAGGTACACTCTGCACTTTGTGGCAATTTATGGCTCAAATGAGCATGGGCACTATTGCACTATTGTTGCTTTTAGACTTTCTTTTATAAGGCAACTGTCTCTGATGCAGTCTCGAGATGACTCACTGTGTCTGCATTTAACTCACAGACACAACATGACTTACAAATCGCGTTGGACTGAGTCGTATGATGCTCTCTGAGATTTTTCTTAAGGCACAACATAAATTGAAAATGTTATTAAATACAAGTATAATCACCTCAAGATACATTCCATCATAATCACATCCACATTCGGCGAGTGGAACACAATTGATTCCACTCAAAAGATAACCAGGAATACATTCACAGCTTTCGACACATCGAGATGGACATGGACCACTGCCGGCATCTGGATCTGAGCAGGTTGATGGACAAGCGCTTGAACATGGATTGTAAACAGAACCTGATGCACAGGCCAATGCTGTTCAAAGAGGGATAAACAAATGAGAAACAATTACAATTACATAAATAATTCATTGTTTGTTATAACTAAGTTATGGTTCTTCATTGACACTAAAAGATAAATAAACACTTACGGCAAATATCTTGTGTTCTCCATGAGCCAATGTCAATGAACCTACTTCTGCAGGCACGAGCATAACCATCAATATTACCACAATAAGAAATATCACCCTCTGGTGTTGCACAGACATCAAACACACAATTATCATAATAGTCTGTTGAATTAATTGTGCTGAAGCAATCACGGAAGGGTCCTTTTAAAAAAATAAAGACCAACATTATATTACAATAAAGTACAATTTACAATTACAGTATATCGAATCAAAACACACCCACCCACACACGCTTCAGGATCTATCCACTGTTGAACATACCCCTCCTCTAAAATCTCTTTTCTTTGTCTGATCGAAAAAACAAATAAATATTGGTTAAATTACATGAAACTCCTTACCAGTATCAGATATAAGAACGCTACAGATGTCTTGGGCATTACTTAGAATTGAATCATCAGCACACGGATTGTATGGTGCTAGTGGTTCAAGACTTGAGCATTCAGTTGGATTGAACTTCCAGTTGTTACCAAATTTAGAGATAGAATCAGCCTTCAAAACACAAAAAAATAATTTTCTGACATATGGATGTACAGTATTTATGGCATATTTTTGTACTCATCATATGATATACATTTATGTAAATCAAACTTATAAATGAGTCTTGTGATATCAAACATGAACAATTAGTTATTGATATATTTATTTACAATGGTTGTAATATAAGTTTTTCCTTTTTGGACTTTTGGAATAAATTTCTCAACTCTTGGATGAGTAAGCCCAATATTACATATTTTCTTGAATACATCAAATTGACCTGTTTTAGAACAAAACTAATTTTCACAACTCACATTTGTTAAGTCCTTTAAATTTTTGTTGTACTGTACCTTTTGTAAATGTGTATTGGTCGAATAAATAAATATAATGAAATGAAATGAATACAGTACCTGGACAAACAATTCTAATATTTGGTTTAATCCATGCAAGTGAAAACAAAATGAGGATTATGCAGGGCAAATAAATTATACAAATCACAATCAGGACAAATAGTTCTATATACAGTACCTTTGAAGTTTAAAAAAGAATTTTGGCATATGTTGATTTTTTGAATCAAGTATCCATGACTAATGTAATATGCATTAAATTATGAAAATTAATATATGTATCTTGAAATTAAAAGTAAAAACTGATTAAAAATTGTAAGATATTCATAAAGCTTACCTGGCTTCCATCGGGTTGATGCTTGTCATTGCTTCTATCACCATCCCAAGTACCACACAGACCACATGTCTTGTTGTAGAAGGTACCAGGAACACTGACATCAACATCATACTCTCCATTCCAAGTCACTTCCAATGAGAAATTTGTTCTCACAACCTTCATGCCAGAAAATAACCAATCATCAAAACAAATTCTAATAATTTTTGATTTTGAGATATAAATGATCTAATAATATATTTTGTACTAGTTTAAAATTTTGAAATTTGAACTGACTCATGATTTTAAAAGTGTGAAAGTTAAAAAAGTTCTTACCAAAAACATTCCACTAACATCTACATTGACTCCACGAGTACTGATTGGTGGTGTTAGTTCTACGCCATCAACCAAAACAATTCGTTCTCTCAACAAAGAAATAACCTGATGTAATAAAAACGTTGATGTGAATTTTATAGAAAATGCAAAAGATGATAACAATTATGTTAAGAAATTCCAAACTGTTTGTCAAACATACCACATCATCTAAATAAATAATGATCTCCTTGGTGACAGCCACATTTGGATTAACTGCATACTTTTCATTTTGTTGCACAATTGTGAAGTTAGTTTCTGGATCATTGCAGCTTTGAGCCAAGACATACTGACACTCTCCTTGGAAGTCATAGCGAAGACCATCAAATGTTGTGTAATGAGGGTCTCCATGTGCACTACAATGACCAGTCACTGAAACACAAAATATGGAAATCAGTCTCATATAGAAACAATTATATTTACAAAAAAGTAAATAATTAAAATATCATGGACACAATAAAGAGTTGCAAGACGACAACCACAAGTGGCCAAGCAGAAAGGCAGGAGCATCACTAACTAGTACCTTAACACCGATGCTAGTTGCAGTCTCCTACCTTTACTTTACCTTAGAAACAATAATTATATGCTTTTTGTTTAGATACAGTAGGTTCTGCTAAATGAAACTTGGCACCATCAGATCATCCAGGTAACATATTTAAGAAACAGAAAGTATAGTAACGCCTTCTAACTCATAATGATTAAGATGAAAGTAGACAATTTTAAGGTATTTGTTAAATTTCTTCTAACCATTCTAACTTACTTGTTTCACATGTGTCCCCTGTCCATCCTGCGAAACATATGCATGTGAATGAGACACTATCAATAGCTGTACATTGTCCACCATTTGCACATGGATTTCCATTACAAGGATCAACTAAAAGATGTAAATAAAAGTAATTTATGAATGGGTTTAGAACACACCACACACTAATTTTCAAATAGTTCTTCTGAAACACAATACTCCTCATACTC